>NW_027012091.1:0-20856 GCF_036934945.1 Oncorhynchus masou masou
CCCTTTAACACTATCAACCTGGACCTGATCCTCCCCTTTAACAATGTATCAACCTGGACCTGATCCTCCCCTTTAACACTGTATCAACCTGGACATGATCCTTCCCTTTAACATCAATATGAGTTCCAATTTATTTCCCACTGCATGAAGCCACTGTGTTAACATTTTAGTTTTTGGTATCTCTATTTGCTCTATTTCAGAAATCATATAATCTTCGGTCTCCACAGATAACGCACCAACATAAAACAGACACTCTATTGGTATGTGTTAATTCCCCAGCAGAATGTCATGGCTTCAGGCACACTTACACATTATTGTAGTTGTGACATTTTATTCTATCCTCCAATAGACCCGTTGGCCTCTCTGTCCTCTATTCATTATCGTCCTGCCCAGGGTTATTCAAGCACACCAGGAAGAGGAACCTCTCTGCCAACTGCTCTGACTCAGGGTTTTTAAAAATATGTGTAGCTAGCTGAAAACCCTCTGATGTTTCTCTGATCAGTCTGTAGTATTATGGTCTGGCTGTACAGCAGACTGAATGGGGGAGGACAGGGGAGAATGGGGAGGACAGGGGACAATGGGGAGGACAGGGGAGAATTAGGGAGGACAGGGGAGAATTAGGGAGGACAGGGGAGAATTAGGGAGGACAGGGGAGAATGGGTGAGGATGGGGGAGGATTTGACCTCTCTCTGGCCCCTGGGTCTCAGGGCAGGCCTTTGGCTACCATAATTGGGAGCTAGCCAGACATTTATAGCTCAGCCAGGCCAAAGTAGCACAGACCGGAAGGGGAGAAGGTTGACATGCATTCACACACAGGCTCACTGGGGATGGGGCTGGTTTGAAATTAACCTGCTGTGTCTCATGTTTGACCACAGTGATACATGTATTTTCTGGATGGAAATATGATCATATTTCTCTCTGGATTGGTTTGACAGAGTCGGAGCAACAGAACAGTATATCTGTCCCCGGTGGAGATATGACTTTGTCAAAAAATATATTCTGCGTTATTTGATAACAATTTTGAAAAGTGATAACTTTGACATCAGTTTGTGCTTTCTTCAATGTCCCTGTGTAATGTGAACTTTACTTTCTAATAAAGATGAACTAAGACTGAACTCGGTGTGATTAATCTTCTTCTTAATTCTATTTTCAAGTGTAGAGCAGTAAGATCTGTAGCCTGGGGGTTTGGGGTTAGGAGGGAGAGAACAGAGCTGTACTGTGCCCTTGGGAGGCCCACTCAAACACATTTACCTGGTTGTGGTTGACATTACCTGCCCCCAGTCACACAACATGCCCCCCCAGCCTCATATGCCCCCCACCCAAGTGACATTACCTGTCTCCCAGTCACACAACATGCCCCACCCAGCCTCATATGCCCCCCACCCAAGTGACATTACCTGTCTCCCAGCCTCACAACCTGCCCTCCAGTTTCATCATCTGCCCCCCTAGTGACATCACCTGCCCCCCAGCCCCCTATCTACCCCAGCCTGGGGCTCTGTAAATTATAACTGGCCCCCCTGACTGCCCCCTAACCAGGGCAGGGCAGAGCTCTCACTGACAGTGGCAAGGCCTCCTTCTCCTTCTGATGCTTGTTAAGATGGTCGAGGCAGTGAAGACTGCAGCTTGCTGCCACAACGTGGGTTGGCTCTGTCTGAGACGTGGCTGGGACCTGAAGGCTAGGACTGTGTTCCAAATGGTTCCCTAGTTCCTTTATAGTGCACTAATTTTGACCAGAGCCCTTTTACTACTTGTGTCCAGGGCCAATGAGTGCTCTGTACAGGAAATAGTGTGCCGTTTTGGATGCACCCTGGATGTCAGGTGTGGCTGTCTGCCCTCTTCTTTCCGGGCCAGAGGGCCTGAAGGCTGGGTGTCAGGGGTGGCTGTATCCCCTGGTCCCCTGGCCCTCCATGCCTCCAGCTGTCCAGCTGAACCAGCTGGCCTACAGTACAGTGGGAAAATAGAGCTGGGGAGAGAGGAGAACAGATCGAACTGAACTTGTCAAAATTGTTTTGAGACAATATGATAATATGGGACTGAATGTTCTTATGGTCGTCCTCAAGGTTGACGATGTTCAAGTCTCAAAGGAGTGTTGTTTAGAAGATATAGAAGCTAGAATTTGAAACCTCGAATTAAGAACCCTAGAATGAAGAACCTAGAATTTAGAACTTACCGTAATGAATTCGACATCAGCTTAACTCTCCAACAGGTATCATTCCAAAAAGGAGAAGGTTGTTTTTTATGCCAACAGACCAATGATATTGAATGTTAAAGCTGTTTGGAGCTAATAGTTGTTTTTTATGCCAATAGACCAATGATATTGGATGCTAAAGCTGTTTGAAGCTAATAGAGGGTTTTTATGCCAATAGACCAATGATATTGAATGCTAAAGCTGTTTGGAGCTAATAGAGGGTTTTTATGCCAATAGACCAATGATATTGAATGCTAAAGCTGTTTGGAGCTAATAGAGGGTTTTTATGCCAATAGACCAATGATATTGAATGCTAAAGCTGTTTGGAGCTAATAGAGGGTTTTTATGCCAATAGACCAATGATATTGAATGCTAAAGCTGTTTGGAGCTAATAGAGGGTTTTTATGCCAATAGACCAATGATATTGAATGCTAAAGCTGTTTGGAGCAAATAGAGGGTTTTTATGCCAATAGACCAATGATATTGAATGCTAAAGATGTTTGGAGCTAATAGAGTGTTTTTATGCCAGTAGACCAATGATATTGAATGCTAAAGCTGTTTGGAGCTAATAGAGTTTTTTTTGCAACCCAACCGATATTTCTGATATCTCAATTGAACACACAGAAACACGCCACCAGATTCACCCAGTGGACCGTGCATGGAGAACTCAAATGGCTTTCCTTCCATCCACGACGACACTCCTTCTGCTTCACAGCTTTTCATTAACACCAGCCAGACACCTTCTACACGCGGAAGGACTTTCTATTCATTCTGAATTTGAATGCATATAAACCGTCGACGTCCAGCGTCCATCCATGTAAATGCTTCCCTACAAGTCATTATAATCCCATTTCACCCAGGACTGTTCAGGACTTAAAGTTATTTAGTGTTTGGCGTCAGCCCCTTCACTCCTTCTCAGACTCATTCAAATTGGCTGGCTTGGAGAATCAGTTGGCCGGCCAGGAGACATGACTTCTAGAGAGGGATTGAAAGTGTCAGGGGAGATCTGTTTCTTAACCGAACCAAGTTCCACATTCAATTTGAGATTGACTACCTGTCACAGACTATTGATTCTTTACCCTTTAGTTTATAGCAATCTGGCAGCAGAAAGCCTCGTACATATAATACTGTGGTACTCTGGTTTAGGATCCAGACAATTACACGGAGTGGCTTTAATAGGAGGAAACAACATGGTTTTCTGTTGATGTTCATATATATATTGCTGACACGCAGGACCAGTTTCTGGGGGTTAATGTTGATGTATCTACTGTTGACCAGCAGGTCCCGTTTCTGGGGGTTGATGTTGATGTATCTACTGTTGAACAGCAGGTCCCGTTTCTGGGGGTTAACGTATCTACTGTTGACCAGCAGGTCCCGTTTCTGGGGGTTAACGTATCTACTGTTGACCAGCAGGTCCCGTTTCTGGGGGTTAATGTTGATGTATCTACTGTTGACCAGCAGGTCCAGTTTCTGGGGGTTAATGTTGATGTATCTACTGTTGACCAGCAGGTCCAGTTTCTGGGGGTTAATGTTGATGTATCTACTGTTGACCAGCAGGTCCCGTTTCTGGGGGTTAATGTTGATGTATCTACTGTTGACCAGCAGGTCCCGTTTCTGGGGGTTAATGTTGATGTATCTACTGTTGACCACCAGGTCCCGTTTCTGGGGGTTAAAGTATCTACTGTTGACCAGCAGGTCCCGTTTCTGGGGTTTAATGTTGATGTATCTACTGTTGACTCTCAGGTCCAGTGTCTGGGGGTTAATGTTGATGTATCTACTGTTGTCCAGCAGGTCCAGTTTCTGGGGGTTAATGTTGATGTATCTACTGTTGACCAGCAGGTCCCGTTTCTGGGGGTTAATGTTGATGTATCTACTGTTGACTATCAGGTCCAGTGTCTGGGGGTTAATGTTGATGTATCTACTGTTGACCAGCAGGTCCCGTTTCTGGGGTTTAATGTTGATGTATCTACTGTTGACTCTCAGGTCCAGTGTCTGGGGATTAATGTTGATGTATCTACTGTTGACCAGCAGGTCCCGTTTCTGGGGGTTAATGTTGATGTATCTACTGTTGACCACCAGGTCCCGTTTCTGGGGGTTAAAGTATCTACTGTTGACCAGCAGGTCCCGTTTCTGGGGTTTAATGTTGATGTATCTACTGTTGACTCTCAGGTCCAGTGTCTGGGGGTTAATGTTGATGTATCTACTGTTGACCAGCAGGTCCAGTTTCTGGGGGTTAATGTTGATGTATCTACTGTTGACCAGCAGGTCCCGTTTCTGGGGGTTAATGTTGATGTATCTACTGTTGACTATCAGGTCCAGTGTCTGGGGGTTAATGTTGATGTATCTACTGTTGACCAGCAGGTCCCGTTTCTGGGGTTTAATGTTGATGTATCTACTGTTGACTCTCAGGTCCAGTGTCTGGGGGTTAATGTTGATGTATCTACTGTTGACCAGCAGGTCCAGTTTCTGGGGGTTAATGTATCTACTGTTGACCAGCAGGTCCCGTGTCTGGGGTTTAATGTATCTACTGTTGACCAGCAGGTCCAGTTTCTGGGGGTTAATGTTGATGTATCTTATTGCTGACCAACAGGTCCCGTTTCTGGTGGTTAATATTGATGTATCTATTGCTGACCAACAGGTCCCGTTTCTGGGGGTTAATGTTTATGTTGATGTATCTATTGTCGACCAGCTGGTCCCATTTCTGGGGGTTAATGTTGATGTTGATGTATCTACTGTTGACCAGCAGGTCCCGTTTCTGGTGGTTAATGTATCTACTGTTGACCAGCAGGACCAGTTTCTGGGGGTTAATGTTGATGTATCTACTGTTGACCAGCAGGACCAGTTTCTGGGGGTTAATATTGATGTATCTATTGCTGACCAACAGGTCCCGTTTCTGGGGGTTAATGTTTATGTTGATGTATCTATTGCTGACCAGCAGGTCCCGTTTCTGGGGGTTAATGTATCTACTGATGACCAGCAGGACCAGTTTCTGGGGGTTAATGTTGATGTATCTACTGTTGACCAGCAGGTCCATTTTCTGGTGGTTAATGTTGATGTATCTACTGTTGACCAGCAGGACCAGTTTCTGGGGGTTAATGTTGATGTATCTACTGTTGACCAGCAGGTCCAGTTTCTGGGGTTTAATGTTGATGTATCTACTGTTGACCAGTAGGTCCCGTTTCTGGGGGTTAATGTATCTACTGCTGACCAGCAGGACCAGTTTCTGGGGGTTAATGTTGATGTATCTACTGTTGACCAGCAGGTCCAGTTTCTGGGGGTTAATGTTGAAGTACCTACTGTTGACCAGCAGGACCAGTTTCTGGGGTTAATGTTGATGTTTCTACTGTTGACCAGCAGGTCCAGTTTCTGGGGGTTAATGTATCTACTGTTGACCAGCAGGTCCCATGTCTGGGGTTTAATGTATCTACTGTTGACCAGCAGGTCCAGTTTCTGGGGGTTAATGTTGATGTATCTTATTGCTGACCAACAGGTCCCGTTTCTGGTGGTTAATGTTTATGTTTATGTATCTATTGTCGACCAGCTGGTCCCATTTCTGGGGGTTAATGTTGATGTTGATGTATCTACTGTTGACCAGCAGGTCCCGTTTCTGGTGGTTAATGTATCTACTGTTGACCAGCAGGACCAGTTTCTGGGGGTTAATGTTGATGTATCTACTGTTGACCAGCAGGACCAGTTTCTGGGGGTTAATATTGATGTATCTATTGCTGACCAACAGGTCCCGTTTCTGGGGGTTAATGTTTATGTTGATGTATCTATTGCTGACCAGCAGGTCCCGTTTCTGGGGGTTAATGTATCTACTGTTGACCAGCAGGACCAGTTTCTGGGGGTTAATGTTGATGTATCTACTGTTGACCAGCAGGTCCATTTTCTGGTGGTTAATGTTGATGTATCTACTGTTGACCAGCAGGACCAGTTTCTGGGGGTTAATGTTGATGTATCTACTGTTGACCAGCAGGACCAGTTTCTGGGGCTTAATGTTGATGTATCTACTGTTGACCAGCAGGTCCCGTTTCTGGGGTTTAATGTTGATGTATCTACTGTTGACTCTCAGGTCCAGTGTCTGGGGGTTAATGTTGATGTATCTACTGTTGACCAGCAGGTCCAGTTTCTGGGGGTTAATGTATCTACTGTTGACCAGCAGGTCCCGTGTCTGGGGTTTAATGTATCTACTGTTGACCAGCAGGTCCAGTTTCTGGGGGTTAATGTTGATGTATCTTATTGCTGACCAACAGGTCCCGTTTCTGGTGGTTAATATTGATGTATCTATTGCTGACCAACAGGTCCCGTTTCTGGGGGTTAATGTTTATGTTGATGTATCTATTGTCGACCAGCTGGTCCCATTTCTGGGGGTTAATGTTGATGTTGATGTATCTACTGTTGACCAGCAGGTCCCGTTTCTGGTGGTTAATGTATCTACTGTTGACCAGCAGGACCAGTTTCTGGGGGTTAATGTTGATGTATCTACTGTTGACCAGCAGGACCAGTTTCTGGGGGTTAATATTGATGTATCTATTGCTGACCAACAGGTCCGTTTCTGGGGGTTAATGTTTATGTTGATGTATCTATTGCTGACCAGCAGGTCCCGTTTCTGGGGGTTAATGTATCTACTGATGACCAGCAGGACCAGTTTCTGGGGGTTAATGTTGATGTATCTACTGTTGACCAGCAGGTCCATTTTCTGGTGGTTAATGTTGATGTATCTACTGTTGACCAGCAGGACCAGTTTCTGGGGGTTAATGTTGATGTATCTACTGTTGACCAGCAGGTCCAGTTTCTGGGGTTTAATGTTGATGTATCTACTGTTGACCAGTAGGTCCCGTTTCTGGGGGTTAATGTATCTACTGCTGACCAGCAGGACCAGTTTCTGGGGGTTAATGTTGATGTATCTACTGTTGACCAGCAGGTCCAGTTTCTGGGGGTTAATGTTGAAGTACCTACTGTTGACCAGCAGGACCAGTTTCTGGGGGTTAATGTTGATGTTTCTACTGTTGACCAGCAGGTCCAGTTTCTGGGGGTTAATGTATCTACTGTTGACCAGCAGGTCCCATGTCTGGGGTTTAATGTATCTACTGTTGACCAGCAGGTCCAGTTTCTGGGGGTTAATGTTGATGTATCTTATTGCTGACCAACAGGTCCCGTTTCTGGTGGTTAATGTTTATGTTTATGTATCTATTGTCGACCAGCTGGTCCCATTTCTGGGGGTTAATGTTGATGTTGATGTATCTACTGTTGACCAGCAGGTCCCGTTTCTGGTGGTTAATGTATCTACTGTTGACCAGCAGGACCAGTTTCTGGGGGTTAATGTTGATGTATCTACTGTTGACCAGCAGGACCAGTTTCTGGGGGTTAATATTGATGTATCTATTGCTGACCAACAGGTCCCGTTTCTGGGGGTTAATGTTTATGTTGATGTATCTATTGCTGACCAGCAGGTCCAGTTTCTGGAGGTTCATGTTGATGTTGATGTATCTACTGCAGGCCCAGGCCTCATTATGACTGCAGCTCACGAGTTTGTGGTCAAATCACAAGTAATAACCCCGATCTTTAAAAAGGTTTTAAACTAACACATTCTTCTAATATATCATTACCTAACACCTGCAGGTACAATGCTTCGTTAACTTGTTATAAGCATATATTCACCACTATAATGTACTAAAGCCAGTCTGTGTACTGTCAACACGCAGACAAGTATGTATTGTCTCACGTAGTTATCGTAAAATGAACGCACTAATTGTAAGTGGCTCTGGATAAGAGTGTCTGCCTAATGACTCAAATGTAAATGTGAAGGTAGATAGAAATGTCTGCTGTTTTGCTTACAAAGTAGTGTTACCATCCGGGTCAGTAAGACAGGTTGCCCAAATGAGGAGGTTCCATGAATCAGTAGATTAATTAAGCATTCAGATCACAGAGCAGAGGGGTGAAGGGAGCAGTCGACTCCAGACAGAGAGCAGAGGGGTGAAGGGAGCAGTCGACTCCAGACAGAGAGTAGAGGGGTGAAGGGAGCAGTCGACTCCAGACAGAGAGCAGAGGGGTGAAGGGAGCAGTCGACTCCAGACAGAGAGCAGAGGGGTGAAGGGAGCAGTCGACTCCAGACAGAGAGCAGAGGGGTGAAGGGAGCAGTCGACTCCAGACAGAGGGCGAGGGGGTGAGTGGAGCAGCCGACTCCAGACAGAGAGCAGAGGGGTGAAGGGAGCAGTCGACTCCAGACAGAGGGCAGAGGGGTGAAGGGAGCAGTCGACTCCAGACAGAGAGCAGAGGGGTGAAGGGAGCAGTCGACTCCAGACAGACAGCAGAGGGGTGAAGGGAGCAGTCGACTCCAGACAGAGAGCAGAGGGGGTGAGTGGAGCAGCCGTTTCAGACAGAGAGTAGAGGGGTGAGTGGAGCAGTCGACTCCAGACAGAGAGCAGAGGGGGTGAGTGGAGCAGTCGACTCCAGATAGAGGGCGAGGGGGTGAGGGGAGCAGTCGAATCAAGAGAGAGGGCGAAGGGGTGAGGGGAGCAGCCGACTCCAGACAGAGAGCAGAGGGGTGAAGGGAGCAGTCGACTCCAGACAGAGAGAAGAGGGGGTGAGTGGAGCAGTTGTTCCAGACAGAGAGCAGAGGGGTGAAGGGAGCAGTCGGCTCCAGACAGAGGGCAGAGGGGGTGAGTGGAGCAGTCGATTCCAGACAGAGAGCAGAGGGGGTGAGTGGAGCAGTCGACTCCAGACAGAGAGCAGAGGGGGTGAGTGGAGCAGTCGATTCCAGACAGAGAGCGGGGATCAACTGACCTCCTCACTAACCCTAACCCTACCTCATCACTACCAACTGATCTCCTCACTACCCTAACCCTAACCCTACCTCAACACTACCAACTGATCTCCTCACTACCCTAACCCTACCTCATCACTACCAACTGTCCTCCTCACTACCCTAACCCTAACCCTACCTCAACACTACCAACTGATCTCCTCACTACCCGAACCCTACCTCATCACTACCCTAACCCTTCCTTATCACTACCGACTGACCTCCTCACTACCCTAATCCTACCTCATCACTACACCAACTGCCAATTAAGACCATAGAGACCTTACTTTGGGTACTTAGTGTTTGGCTTTTTACAGAAAATATGATTTAAAATGAAATTGCAGTGATGTGATGAATTCTGTCAATTGTTCCAGGAACCAGGAGAAAGCTACCTGAGACACTGTTTGGTAATACTTCACAAGAACAGGCACAGATATGCTTTCAGAGGGAAACAAACCCAGTCTGTCTGCATCCTAAATTGCACCCTATTCTGTATATAGTACACTACTTTTGATCAAAATGGCACCCTATTCCATATATAGTGCACTACTTTTGACCAAAGCCCTATGGGCCCTATCTCATTTGGGACACATCCATACTCTCTCCCTGAGCTGTCCCCCTAACTGTCACTTCCTGTGTCTTCAGTCGTGATGCCAAATTAATCCTTCATGTATAACTACCTCATAGCCTGTTGTGAAACAGCACCAACCAACTTGAGCCATGACGGGCCAGCTAGCTGCTCTTCAGTAGGGTAGACGTGACCTATATGCATAGCCTAAGGAGGAAGCCGTATCACTTGATATTACGTCTGGTGAAGAGGGCATTAGCTACATCCTGTAGTACACAAGTCCGTACAGGTTAGCGTTTACACCCCCCTTCTTCCCTGTTTCAGTGCTAGCACAGACAGGGCCACACATGGTAACATCCACGGTTGGTTGGTAGCAGTGTTGGCATAATGAATGTTTCCTCAGGAAAGACCCAGCTAGCATGGTTGAGAGCGCCTGTCAGGTTACATTAAAGGGTATGTGCTATAGTTGTGGTGTGGAAAGGGGGAACCCCCTGTTGTGATTCTCTCGCTGTCACAACCTGTAATTATATAATGATATTGCATCTCTCTGAGAGTCTGACAGCACCGTAGATGGTCAGCGAGGAACCAGGAGGAACCAGGTCAGAGGACCAAGAAGTCAAGCCTTACTGAAGACCACCAGGATGAACCAGGTCAGAGGACCAAGAAGTCAAGCCTTACTGAAGACCACCAGGAGGAACCAGGTCAGAGGACCAAGAAGTCAAGCCTTACTGAAGACCACCAGGAGGAACCAGGTCAGAGGACCAAGAAGTCAAGCCTTACTGAAGACCACCAGGATGAACCAGGTCAGAGGACCAAGAAGTCAAGCCTTACTGAAGACCACCAGGATGAACCAGGTCAGAGGACCAAGAAGTCAAGCCTTACTGAAGACCACCAGGAGGAACCAGGTCAGAGGACCAAGAAGTCAAGCCTTACTGAAGACCACCAGGATGAACCAGGTCAGAGGACCAAGAAGTCAAGCCTTACTGAAGACCACCCGGATGAACCAGGTCAGAGGACCAAGAAGTCAAGCCTTACTGAAGACCACCATGGCAAGACCTGGTTGTCACTCCAATAAAGAGAAGCAGGGAAAGGAAAACCCTCTAATGAGATACGTCTGTGTTGAGAGAACAGCTGAGGTGATTTGCCACAATACAGACTTCGTTAGGCTACATACACTAAGTAAAGAGGTGCAGTCCAGGTCTGAATTTTGGTACAATGTACAATTCTCATGATGCAACCAAATATAGCAGGCTGAAAAGACCAATTGTTGTACATTAGCCAAATACTATATGTAGTCATAGCCATTATGGGAACATTCTGTGTAGTTATAGCAGTTAGGGGAACATTCTGTGTAGTTATAGCAGTTAGGGGAACATTCTGTGTAGTCATCGTCATCAGGGGAACATTCTGTGTAGTCATCGTCATCAGGGGAACATTCTGTGTAGTCATCGTCATCAGGGGAACATTATGTGTAGTTATAGCAGTTAGGGGAACATTCTGTGTAGTCATCGTCATCAGGGGAACATTCTGTGTAGTCATCGTCATCAGGGGAACATTCTGTGTAGTCGTAGACATCAGGGGAACATTCTGTGTAGTCGTAGTCATCAGGGGAACATTCTGTGTAGTCGTAGTCATCAGGGGAACATTCTGTGTAGTCATCGTCATCAGGGGAACATTCTGTGTAGTCATCGTCATCAGGGGAACATTCTGTGTAGTCGTAGTCATCAGGGGAACATTATGTGTAGTTATAGCAGTTAGGGGAACATTATGTGTAGTCGTAGACATCAGGGAACATTCTGTGTAGTCATCGTCATCAGGGGAACATTCTGTGTAGTCGTAGACATCAGGGGAACATTCTGTGTAGTCATAGTCATCAGGGGAACATTCTGTGTAGTCGTAGTCATCAGGGGAACATTCTGTGTAGTCAAAGCCAGTAGTTGTACATGTACTCCTTGTATGCTCCTGTGTTTGAACTGCAGATGGTTGATTATACAGTGAACATTTTCTCTTGAATTCTTTTCCCGTGCTTATCAAAGGTTAGTCTCCACACCCAGCGTACTTCTGGAGGTGATGGATCTACCTGCCTGTCAGCCAGCCAAGACTGAACCGTGTCCTTCATTAAAACCCCTGTCCTGTCAGTTCTTCCTGTGTGACAGGATACGTCCCAAATAGCAGAAGTAGTGCACTATACCGGGGACAGGGTGCTCATTCAGACAAAGCCAGTCTGTTGTAGTGCTGTAAATATTTGCTGACATGGTAGCTGGTAGCTGCTAGTGAGCTGCTGACGGTAACTTGTTCAGGAGAATCCAGACTAATCCAGCGAGATCATTGTCTCTAATCTCTCAATGACTGTAATGGCTTGGACTGATTTGCACGTTCGTTCGTCACAGGCAGGTGTGACAGAGAGGCAGTTTATTCTGGTGTGTGTGTGTGTGTATGTGTATGTGTATGTGCATGTGCGTGTGCGTGTGCGTGTGCGTGTGCGTGTGCGTGTGTGTGTGTGTGTGTGTGTGTGTGTGTGTGTGTGTGTGTGTGTGATGTGTTCAGACTGGATGATTTATTCAAAGAGCCAGGTTTGATTTCGACAGAGTGAGTTTTTACTCTTGACGTCGTTAACGCCGATGATTTTGCCAAGTGATGCTTTTTTTCTTCTTCTTCAAATAGCCTGATGTCACGGTTTTCTATATGTGAAGGAGAGTCAGACCAAAATGTGGCGTGGCTATTGCGATCCATGTTTAATGAAACTGAAGAACACACAAATCAATCCGAAAAAACAATAAACAATACACGAAAACCAAAACAGCCGAATACTGGTGCAAACTAACACACGACAGACATAAGGACAGGAAAAGGAACAATCACCCACCAAACCCAACACCAAACAGGCTACTTAAATATGGTTCCCAATCAGAGACAATGACTAACACCAAACAGGCTACCTAAATATGGTTCCCAATCAGAGACAATGACTAACACCAAACAGGCTACCTAAATATGGTTCCCAATCAGAGACAATGACTAACACCAAACAGGCTACCTAAATATGGTTCCCAATCAGAGACAATGACTAACACCAAACAGGCTACCTAAATATGGTTCCCGATCAGAGACAATGACTAACACCAAACAGGCTACCTAAATATGGTTCCCAATCAGAGACAATGACTAACACCAAACAGGCTACCTAAATATGGTTCCCGATCAGAGACAATGACTAACACCAAACAGGCTACCTAAATATGGTTCCCAATCAGAGACAATGACTAACACCTGCCTCTGATTGAGAACCATATCAGGCCAAAAACAGAAACAGACAAACTAGACACACAACATAGAATGCCCACTCAGATCACACCCTGACCAAACAAAACATAGAAACATACAACGCAGACTATGGTCAGGGTGTGACACCCGACCTCGGCACACACATCTTCACAGATGTGTGAAGAAAATATTTATTTCATTTGAATCAATAAATCTCTTCACTGATTATGTACATTTGACAATATTTATTGACTATTGTTAACCGAAATACATTTGTGATGAATTAATTGTTATTATTATTCATGTTTGTGTGACACAAATATGACACAACACGATGAAACAAAAAACATAAAACATTATATGACATAATAAAGTAGTAATCCCATACAGTCCCGTCGACGTTAACGGGCCCCGTTCGGCTCGCCTTTTCACATCAGTTCCTTTTGTCTCGCTCACATTGAGGGAGAGGTTGTTGTCCTGGTACCACCAGGTCTCTGACCTCCTCCCTACTGGCCGTCTCATTGTTGAGGGAGAGGTTGTTGTCCTGGCACCACACTGCCAGGTCTCTGACCTCCTCCCTACAGGCTGTCTCATCGTTGAGGGAGAGGTTGTTGTCCTGGCACCACACACCAGGTCTCTGACCTCCTCCCTACAGGCCGTCTCATTGTTGAGGGAGAGGTTGTTGTCCTGGTACCACCAGGTCTCTGACCTCCTCCCTACAGGCCGTCTCATTGTTGAGGGAGAGGTTGTTGTCCTGGTACCACCAGGTCTCTGACCTCCTCCCTACAGGCCGTCTCATCGTTGAGGGAGAGGTTGTTGTCCTGGTACCACCAGGTCTCTGACCTCCTCCCTACAGGCCGTCTCATCGTTGAGGAGAGGTTGTTGTCCTGGTCCCACTAGGTCTCTGACCTCCTCCCTACAGGCCGTGTCATCGTTGAGGGAGAGGTTGTTGTCCTGGTCCCACTAGGTCTCTGACCTCCTCCCTACAGGCCGTCTCATCGTTGAGGGAGAGGTTGTTGTCCTGGCACCACACCACCAGGTCTCTGACCTCCTCCATACAGGCCGTCTCATCGTTGAGGGAGAGGTTGTTGTCCTGGCACCACCCTGCCAGGTCTATGACCTCCTCCCTACAGGCCATCTCATCGTTGAGAGAGAGGTTGTTGTCCTGGCACCACCCTGCCAGGTCTCTGATCTCCTCCCTACAGGCCGTCTCATCGTTGAGGGAGAGGTTGTTGTCCTGGCACCACCCTGCCAGGTCTCTGACCTTCTCCCTACAGGCCGTCTCATCGTTGAGGGAGAGGTTGTTGTCCTGGTACAACCAGGTCTCTGACCTCCTCCCTACAGGCCGTCTCATCGTTGAGGGAGAGGTTGTTGTCCTGGTACAACCAGGTCTCTGACCTCCTCCCTACAGGCCGTCTCATCGTTGAGGGTGAGGTTGTTGTCCTGGCACCACACTGCCAGGTCTCTGACCTCCTCCCTACAGGCCGTCTCATCGTTGAGGGTGAGGTTGTTGTCCTGGCACCACACTGCCAGGTCTCTGACCTCCTCCCTACTGGCCGTCTCATCGTTGAGGGAGAGGTTGTTGTCCTGGCACCACAACACCAGGTCTCTTACCTCCTCCCTACAGGCCGTCTCATCGTTGAGGGAGAGGTTGTTGTCCTGGCACCACACCACCAGGTCTCTGACCTCCTCCCTACTGGCCGTCTCATCGTTGAGGGAGAGGTTGTTGTCCTGGCACCACACCACCAGGTCTCTTACCTCCTCCCTACAGGCCGTCTCATCGTTGAGGGAGAGGTTGTTGTCCTGGTACCACCAGGTCTCTGACCTCCTCCCTACAGGCCGTCTCATCGTTGAGGGAGAGGTTGTTGTCCTGGTACCACCAGGTCTCTGACCTTCTCCCTACAGGCCATCTCATCATTGAGGGAGAGGTTGTAGTCATGGCACCACACTGCCAGGTCTCTGACCTCCTCCCTACAGGCCGTCTCATCGTTGAGGGAGAGGTTGTTGTCCTGGCACCACACTGCCAGGTCTCTGACCTCCTCCCTACAGGCCGTCTCATTGTTGAGGGAGAGGTTGTTGTCCTGGCACCACACCACCAGGTCTCTGACCTCCTCCCTATCGGCCGCCTCATCGTTGTCGGTGATCAGACCTACCACTGTTGTGTTGTCAGCAAACTTAAATGACGGTTGTTGGAGTTGTGTTTGGCCCCGTGCGGTCAGGGGTGAACAGGGAGAACAAGGAGGGGACTGTTGTTATTCTGACTGTGTGTTCTGTTGGCTGTTCTATATTCTCTAGGGGGTTGTTGTTTTAATCTGCCTGTGTGTGTGTTGTTGGCTGTTCTATATTCTCTAGGGGGTTGTTGTTATTCTGCCTGTGTGTGTTCTGTTGGCTGTTCTATATTCTCTAGGGGGTTGTTTTTATTCTGCCTGTGTGTGTGTTGTTGGCTGTTCTATATTCTCTAGAGGGTTGTTGTTTTAATCTGCCTGTGTGTGTGTTGTTGGCTATTCTATATTCTCTACGAGGTTGTTGTTATTCTGCCTGTGTGTGTGTTCTGTTGGCTGTTCTATATTCTCTACGAGGTTGTTGTTATTCTGCCTGTGTGTGTGTTCTGTTGGCTGTTCTATATTCCCTAGGGGGTTGTTGTTATTCTGCCTGTGTGTGTTCTGTTGGCTGTTCTATATTCTCTAGAGGGTTGTTGTTATTCTGCCTGTGTGTGTTCTGTTGGCTGTTCTATATTCTCTAGTGGGTTGTTGTTATTCTGCCTGTGTGTGTTCTGTTGGCTGTTCTATATTCTCTAGGGGGTTGTTGTTATTCTGCCTGTGTGTGTTCTGTTGGCTGTTCTATATTCTCTAGAGGGTTGTTGTTATTCTGCCTGTGTGTGTTCTGTTGGCTGTTCTATATTCTCTAGGGGTTGTTGTTATTCTGCCTGTGTGTGTTCTGTTGGCTGTTCTATATTCTCTAGGGGGTTGTTGTTATTCTGCCTGTGTGTGTTCTGTTGGCTGTTCTATATTCTCTAGAGGGTTGTTGTTATTCTGCCTGTGTGTGTTCTGTTGGCTGTTCTATATTCTCTAGGGGGTTGTTGTTATTCTGCCTGTGTGTGTTCTGTTGGCTGTTCTATATTCTCTAGGGGGTTGTTTTTATTCTGCCTGTGTGTGTTCTGTTGGCTGTTCTATATTCTCTAGAGGGTTGTTTTTATTCTGTCTGTCTGTGTTCTGTTGGCTGTTCTATATTCTCTAGGGGGTTGTTGTTATTCTGCCTGTGTGTGTTCTGTTGGCTGTTCTATATTCTCTAGAGGGTTGTTTTTATTCTGTCTGTCTGTGTTCTGTTGGCTGTTCTATATTCTCTAGGGGGTTGTTGTTATTCTGCCTGTGTGTGTTCTGTTGGCTGTTCTATATTCTCTAGGGGGTTGTTGTTATTCTGCCTGTGTGTGTTCTGTTGGCTGTTCTATATTCTCTAGGGGGTTGTTTTTATTCTGCCTGTGTGTGTTCTGTTGGCTGTTCTATATTCTCTACGAGGTTGTTGTTATTCTGCCTGTGTGTGTTCTGTTGGCTGTTTTATATTCTCTAGGGGGCTGTTGTTATTCTGCCTGTGTGTGTTCTGTTGGCTGTTTTATATTCTCTAGGGGGTTGTTTTTATTCTGCCTGTGTGTGTGTTCTGTTGGCTGTTCTATATTCTCTAGGGGGTTGTTGTTATTCTGCCTGTGTGTGTTCTGTTGGCTGTTTTATATTCTCTAGGGGGTTGTTGTTATTCTGCCTGTGTGTGTTCTGTTGGCTGTTCTATATTCTCTAGGGGGTTGTTGTTATTCTGCATGTGTGTGTGTTCTGTTGGCTGTTCTATATTCTCTAGGGGGTTGTTGTTATTCTGCCTGTGTGTGTTCTGTTGGCTGTTCTATATTCTCTAGGGGGTTGTTGTTATTCTGTCTGTGTGTGTTCTGTTGGCTGTTCTATATTCTCTAGGGGGATGTTGTTATTCTGCCTGTGTGTGTTCTGTTGGCCGTTCTATATTCTCTAGAGGGTTGTTGTTATTCTGTGTTGTTGGCTGTTTTATATTCTCTAGAGGGTTGTTGTTATTCTGCCTGTGTGTGTTCTGTTGGCTGTTCTATATTCTCTATGGGGTTGTTGTTATTCTGCCTGTGTGTGTTCTGTTGGCTGTTCTATATTCTCTAGAGGGTTGTTGTTATTCTGTGTTGTTGGCTGTTCTATATTCTCTAAAGGGTTGTTGTTATTCTTCCTGTGTGTGTTCTGTTGGCTGTTCTATATTCTCTAGAGGGTTGTTGTTATTCTGCCTGTGTGTGTTCTGTTGGCTGTTCTATATTCTCTAGGGGGTTGTTTTTATTCTGCCTGTGTGTGTTCTGTTGGCTGTTCTATATTCTCTAGAGGGTTGTTTTTATTCTGCCTGTCTGTGTTCTGTTGGCTGTTCTATATTCTCTAGGGGGTTGTTGTTATTCTGCCTGTGTGTGTTCTGTTGGCTGTTCTATATTCTCTAGGGGGTTGTTTTTATTCTGCCTGTGTGTGTTCTGTTGGCTGTTCTATATTCTCTAGGGGGTTGTTTTTATTCTGCCTGTGTGTGTTCTGTTGGCTGTTCTATATTCTCTACGAGGTTGTTGTTATTCTGCCTGTGTGTGTTCTGTTGGCTGTTTTATATTCTCTAGGGGGCTGTTGTTATTCTGCCTGTGTGTGTTCTGTTGGCTGTTTTATATTCTCTAGGGGGTTGTTTTTATTCTGCCTGTGTGTGTGTTCTGTTGGCTGTTCTATATTCTCTAGGGGGTTGTTGTTATTCTGCCTGTGTGTGTTCTGTTGGCTGTTTTATATTCTCTAGGGGGTTGTTGTTATTCTGCCTGTGTGTGTTCTGTTGGCTGTTCTATATTCTCTAGGGGGTTGTTGTTATTCTGCATGTGTGTGTGTTCTGTTGGCTGTTCTATATTCTCTAGGGGGTTGTTGTTATTCTGCCTGTGTGTGTTCTGTTGGCAGTTCTATATTCTCTAGGGGGTTGTTGTTATTCTGTCTGTGTGTGTTCTGTTGGCTGTTCTTTATTCTCTAGGGGGTTGTTGTTATTCTGCCTGTGTGTGTTCTGTTGGCCGTTCTATATTCTCTAGAGGGTTGTTGTTATTCTGTGTTGTTGGCTGTTCTATATTCTCTAGGGGGTTGTTTTTATTCTGCCTGTTTGTGTTCTGTTGGCTGTTCTATATTCTCTAGAGGGTTGTTGTTATTCTGCCTGTGTGTGTTCTGTTGGCTGTTCTATATTCTCTAGAGGGTTGTTGTTATTCTGCCTGTGTGTGTTCTGTTGGCTGTTCTATATTCTCTAGGGGGTTGTTGTTATTCTGTGTTGTTGGCTGTTCTATATTCTCTAGGGGGTTGTTGTTATTCTGCCTGTGTGTGTTCTGTTGGCTGTTTTATATTCTCTAGAGGGTTGTTGTTATTCTGTGCTGTTGGCTTCTAGTGTCTTGTTGTTTTAGACAGAACTTCACCATTTCAGGAACTACTTGCTAATCAACCCATAGGGCTCTGGTCTAAAGTAGTGCACTATAAAAGGAATTAGGTTCGATTTGGGATGCGCATATGTTAATTAGAACCCCACCAATTCAACAACACATTTGCATAATACTCTTTGCTAAATGCCATTCAGCAATCCATTCCAACATTCACAGGTCACAGCTAATGCATTGAAATCACTGGCAGTGTAAAGCACCGCCATTTATAATAAATGATTGGCTCTATGTAAATCTTTTTTGTTGTTTTGTTTAAGAAGTGACTCTTCCCCACTCTGTAATCCAGCTCTAATGTGACCCTACTCTGTAATCCAGCTCTAATGTGACCCACTCTGTAATCCAGCTCTAATGTGACCCTACTCTGTAATCCAGCTCTAATGTGACCCAATCTGTAATCCAGCTCTAATGTGACCCACTCTGTAATCCAGCTCTAATGTGACCCACTCTGTAATCCAGCTCTAATGTGACCCACTCTGTAATCCAGCTCTAATGTGACCCCACTCTGTAATCCAGGTCTAATGTGACCCCACTCTGTAATCCAACTCTAATGTGACCCCACTCTGTAATCCAGCTCTAATGTGACCCACTCTGTAATCCAGCTCTAATGTGACCTCACTCTGTAATCCAGCTCTAATGTGACCCACCCCCCCGTAATCCAGCTCTAATGTGACCCACTCTGTAATCCAGCTCTAATGTGACCCACTCTGTAATCCAGCTCTAATGTGACCCCACTCTGTAATCCAGCTCTAATGTGACCCCACTCTGTAATCCAGCTCTAATGTGACCCCACTCTGTAATCCAGCTCTAATGTGACCCCAGTAATCCAGCTCTAATGTGACCCACTCTGTAATCCAGCTCTAATGTGACCCCACTCTGTAATCCAGCTCTAATGTGACCCCACTCTGTAATCCAGCTCTAATGTGACCCCACTCTGTAATCCAGCTCTAATGTGACCCCACTCTGTAATCCAGCTCTAATGTGACCCACTCTGTAATCCAGCTCTAATGTGACCCCACTCTGTAATCCAGCTCTAATGTGACCCCACTCTGTAATCCAGCTCTAATGTGACCCCACTCTGTAATCCAGGTCTAATTTGACTAGAAGTAGTAACATCATGCTATTAGTCAAGTGCTTTTATTGTCTAGTTGTGCTGCCATTTCTGACCATCTGCATCTCCTATATTGGAACTAGTCTGTTGGCCCACTAACCGTCTTGCGCTGCTTAGAATATCAGATTTCAACAACGATTTGAGAAGTGTTTATTGACGTCACCAGCACAGCATCCTTATGATATGGATGCTCATGTCTCCTAACTATGGGAGTCGTCCCAGGGACGAGGGCCACAAGCAAAACGCATTGGGTTTATTATGGACAGATTTTGTGAAGTGAAACCTCTCGCTTCACCTCTTCGTCTCTGATGCAAAAGATACATTTTGGAATGTCTGACTGAAATACGAGACAAAACAACCTTTATTTTATAACTTGTTGATAAATGTCCGGGACATGATTGGTTGGTTGTGGGAGGCGGAACAAAGACGATACAAAATGGGAACTGTCCCTCACAATCCATAGGACATGTGGTCACCCTGCCCTATTTCCTATTAAGTGCACTCCCTTTAGACCAGGACCCATAGGGAATAGGGTGCACTACTTTAGACCAGGACCCATAGGGAATAGGGTGCACTACTTTAGACCTGGGCACCATAGGAATAGGGTGCACTACTTTAGACCAGGGCCCATAGGGAATAGGGTGCACTACTTTAGACCAGGACCCACAGGAAATAGGGTGCACTACTTTAGACCAGGGCCCATAGGGAATAGGGTGCACTACTTTAGACCAGGGCCCACAGGAAATAGGGTGCACTACGCAGACTAGGGCCCATAGGGAATAGGGTGCACTACTTTAGACCAGGACCCATAGAGAATAAGTTACTACTTAGACCAGGACCCACAGGAAATAGGGGTGCACTACTTTAGACCAGGGCCCATAGGGAATAGAGGGTGCACTACTTTAGACCAGGACCCATAGGGAATAGGTTGCACTACTTTAGACCAGGACCCATAGGGAATAGGGTTCACTACTTTAGACCAGGGCCCATAGGAATAGGGTGCACTACTTTAGACCAGGACCCATAGGGAATAGGGTGCACTACTTAGACCAGGGCCCATAGGGAATAGGGTGCACTACTTTAGACCAGGGCCCATAGGGAATAGGGTGCACTACTTTAGACCAGGTCCCATAGGGAATAGGGTGCACTACTTTAGACCAGGACCCATAGGGAATAGGGTGCCCTACTTTAGACCAGGGCCCATAGGGAATAGGGTGCACTACTTTAGACCAGGACCCATAGGGAATAGGGTGCACTACTTTAGACCAGGGCCCATAGGGAATAGGGTGCACTACTTTAGACCAGGGCCCATAGGGAATAGGGTGCACTACTTTAGACCAGGACCCATAGGGAATAGGGTGCCCTACTTTAGACCAGGACCCATAGGGAATAGGGTGCCCTACTTTAGACCAGGGCCCATAGGGAATAGGGTGCA
>NW_027012092.1:0-20854 GCF_036934945.1 Oncorhynchus masou masou
CTGTATACAGGAGGTACCAGGACAGAGTCAATGTGGAGGCTATATACAGGGGTACCAGTACAGGTCAATGTGGAGACTATATACAGGGGTACCAGTACAGGAGTCAATGTGGAGGCTATATACAGGAGGTACCAGTACATAGTCAATGTGGAGGCTATATACAGGAGGTACCAGTACAGGGTCAATGTGGAGGCTATATACAGGAGGTACCAGTACAGGGTCAATGTGAAGGCTATATACAGGAGGTACCAGTACAGGGTCAATGTGAAGGTTTGCTTGTGTTTCTTGGCCCAAGTCTCTTCTTCTTTTTGGTGTCATTGAGTAGTGGTTTCTTTACAGCAATTCGACCATGAAGGCCTGATTCACACAGTCTCCTCTGAACAGTTGATATTGAGATGTGTCTGTTCGTTCAACTCTGTGAAGCATTTATTTGGGCAGCAATTTCTGAGGCTGGTAACTCTAATGAACTTATCCTCTGCAGCAGAAGTAACTCTGGGTCTCAATAAAATGCAAATTAATTACTTAAAAATAATTCAATGTGATTTTCTGTATTTTTGTTTTCGATTCCGTCTCTCATGGTTGAAGCCTGCTATAGACCACCCTCTGCCCCCAGCTGTGTTGTCTGAGATTCCCAAAGATTGGAAAGCAGCTGCGGTCATCCCCCTCTTCAAAGGGGGACACTCTTGACCCAAACTGCTACAGACCTATATCTATTCTACCTTGCCTTTCTAAAGTCTTCGAAAGCAAAGTCAACAAACAGATTACCGACCATTTCGAATCTCACCATACCTTCTATGCTATGCAATCTGGTTTCAGAGCTGGTCATGGGTGCACCTCAGCCACGCTCAAGATCCTAAACGATATCTTAACCGCCATCGATAAGAAACATTACTGTGCAGCCGTATTCATTAATCTGGCCAAGGCTTTCGACTCTGTCAATCACCACATCCTCATCGGCAGACTCAACAGCCTTGGTTTCTCAAATGATTGCCTCGCCTGGTTCACCAACTACTTCACTGATAGAGTTCAGTGTGTCAAATAGGAGGGTCTGCTGTCCGGACCTCTGGCAGTCTATGGGGGTGCCACAGGGTTCAATTGTTGGACCGACTCTCTTCTCTGTATACATCAATGATGTCGCTCTTGCTGCTGGTTCGTCTCTGATCCACCTCTACGCAGACAACACCATTCTGTATACTTCTGGCCCTTCTTTGGACACTGTGTTAACAACCCTCCAGGCAAGCTTCAATGCCATACAACTCTCCTTCCGTGGCCTCCAATTGCTCTTAAATACAAGTAAAACTAAATGCATGCTCTTCAACCGATCGCTGCCTGCACCTGCCCGCCTGTCCAACATCACTAGTCTGGATGGCTCTGACTTAGAACGGTTTTGACTTGAGGTTATTATTTATAGGGGTGCCAGGTAGGTTGTGCCTACCAGAGAAAATATTGGTTTCTCCTTTTGGTTTGGGAGGGAATGAGTCCCATCTGGTCCGTCAAGTCTACACCAATACAAAGGACTTATGTAAAAGTCAGGATGGAAATAAACTTTTCATAAACCCTTAAAACCTTGGAAAGAACTTCAAAAACAACTACATTCTTTTGTGTGGGTTGTATTAGCAACATCAATGATTACACACACATATATAATAATATCACAATGAGTTCTGGTTCATCTAGAAATGTCCTGTACCTCGGGCCTAAAAAGAGTCCAGCCCCGTAAAGGAGTTCAGGGAACTCCCGTGACCTTCGTAACGCAATGTTTGTCCGTTCATTCAAGTGTAGCGTAAACCCAGTATTAATCATACAATCAATATGACAATTATTTTACCACAGAACTTTAAAGCGTATCAACTCTTACTAAGTCCTCAACTACAACTAACTACATCAATCATCACCGTATACATCACATCAAAACAAATGAAATCCCGTATACAAAAAGGTGGTAGTCAGTCGGTCAGTCAGACAATCCAATCCGCCAATAGATCTCCAGCGGAGAAAGGCCACGAAGAACGGAGAGGTGTAGGCCACGAAGAACGGAGAGGTGTCGTCCACGGACGCAAAGAGTGGATCCGATCCTGGGTAAACTCTATTAGGATAAAAAACACACGTTTAACGGCAACAAAACAACCGGAATAGAGAAGCTTCGGAACTGAGGGTTAAACACATCCTCATTCACGTCTCCATCACAACCCCACTTTTGCACAGCTGATGCTGGATATTTAATTGGGAATTAAAGGGAAACCTATTGGAAGGAGAAGCACTGAGACGGTTCAGAAACATTTAGGGCGTCACAACGTGGACAACTACAAATACCTAGGTGTCTGGTTAGACTGTAAACTCTCCTTCCAGACCCACATCAAACATCTCCAATCCAGAGTTAAATCTAGAATTGGCTTCCTATTTCGCAACAAAGCATCTTTCACTCATGCTGCCAAACATACCCTTGTAAAACTGACCATCCTACCAATCCTCGACTTCGGCGATGTCATTTACAAAATAGCCTCCAATACCCTACTCAACAAATTGGATGCAGTCTATCACAGTGCAATCCGTTTTGTCACCAAAGCCCCATATACTACCCACCATTGCGACCTGTAGCCTGTAGCACGCCCTCCAGCAGGTATATCTCTCTGGTCACCCACAAAACCAATTCTTTCTTTGGCGCCTCTCCTTCCAGTTCTCTGCTACCAATGACTGGAACGAACTACAAAAATCTCTGAAACTGGAAACACTTATCTCCCTCACTAGCTTTAAGCACCAACTGTCAGAGCAGCTCACAGATTACTGCACCTGTACATAGCCCACCTATAATTTAAGCCCAAACAACTACCTCTTTCCCTACTGTATTTATTTTATTTATTTATTTTGCTCCTTTGCACCCCATTATTTTTATTTCTACTTTGCACATTCTTCCACTGCAAATCTACCATTCCAGTGTTTTACTTGCTATATTGTATTTACTTTGCAACCATGGCCTTTTTTGCCTTTACCTCCCTTATCTCACCTCATTTGCTCACATTATATAAAGACTTGTTTCTACTGTATTATTAACTGTATGTTTGTTTTCCTCCATGTGTAACTGTCGTTGTATGTGTCGAACTGCTTTGCTTTATCTTGGCCAGGTCGCAATTGTAAATGAGAACTTGTTCTCAACTTGCCTACCTGGTTAAATAAAGGTGAAAAAAAGTGTATCTATCATAAAAAATGACAGACCTCTGCCGATTTTGCAGGTTATCAAATACTTGTTCTCCCCACTGTAAAGCCATATTATAAAGTATGAAAATGCTTGTTCGTTCACATGTCATGAATTCACTATGACATGATATTTGTATACGTTTTTTTTAGACTTTTATTATGTAATAGATCATATGGGTTGAAAAGTGTTTTATTAGAAAAGTATGAAAATCAAATTAAATATTATTATTCACGTGCCGAATACAACCTGTGTAGACCTTAGTGAAATGCTTACTTACAAACCCTTAACCAACAATGCAGTTAAGAAAAATACTTGATAAGTAAAAAAAAATAGTTTTGTTTAAAAAAAAAAGATGCACAGCGCCCTGAACCACTGGAGTCTCTTCACTGTCTGATCTTCATTCCTACAGCCTTCATCACCATCCCTGGAGTCTCTTCACTGTCTGATCTTCATTCCTACAGCCTTCATCACCATCCCTGGAGTCTCTTCACTGTCTGATCTTCATTCCTACAGCCTTCATCACCATCCCTGGAGTCTCTTCACTGTCTGATCTTCATTCCTACAGCCTTCATCACCACCCCTGGAGTCTCTTCACTGTCTGATCTTCATTCCTACAGCCTTCATCACCATCCCTGGAGTCTCTTCACTGTCTGATCTTCATTCCTACAGCCTTCATCACCATCCCTGGAGTCTCTTCACTGTCTGATCTTCATTCCTACAGCCTTCATCACCATCCCTGGAGTCTCTTCACTGTCTGATCTTCATTCCTACAGCCTTCATCACCATCCCTGGAGTCTCTTCACTGTCGATCTTCATTCCTACAGCCTTCATCACCATCCCTGGAGTCTCTTCACTGTCCGATCTTCATTCCTACAGCCTTCATCACCACCCCTGGAGTCTCTTCACTGTCTGATCTTCATTCCTACAGCCTTCATCACCACCCCTGGAGTCTCTTCACTGTCTGATCTTCATTCCTACAGCCTTCATCACCATCCCTGGAGTCTCTTCACTGTCTGATCTTCATTCCTACAGCCTTCATCACCATCCCTGGAGTCTCTTCACTGTCTGATCTTCATTTCAGCCTTCATCACCATCCTGGAGTCTCTTCACTGTCTGATCTTCATTCAGCCTTCATCCCTGGAGTCTCTTCACTGTCTGATCTTCATTCCTACAGCCTTCATCACCATCCCTGGAGTCTCTTCACTGTCTGATCTTCATTCCTACAGCCTTCATCACCATCCCTGGAGTCTCTTCACTGTCTGATCTTCATTCCTACAGCCTTCATCACCATCCCTGGAGTCTCTTCACTGTCTGATCTTCATTCCTACAGCCTTCATCACCATCCCTGGAGTCTCTTCACTGTCTGATCTTCATTCCTACAGCCTTCATCACCATCCCTGGAGTCTCTTCACTGTCTGATCTTCATTCCTACAGCCTTCATCACCATCCCTGGAGTCTCTTCACTGTCTGATCTTCATTCCTACAGCCTTCATCACCATCCCTGGAGAGATCTTCATTCCTACAGCCTTTCACTGTCTCTTCTGATCTTCATTCCTAGTCTCTTCAGATCTTCATTTCATCACCATCCCTGGAGTCTCTTCACTGTCTGATCTTCATCATTCCTGGAGTCTCTTCAGTCTGATCTTCATCAGCCTTCATCACCATCCCTGGAGTCTCTTCACTGTCTGATCTTCATTCCTACAGCCTTCATCACCATCCCTGGAGTCTCTTCACTGTCTGATCTTCATTCCTACAGCCTTCATCACCATCCCTGGAGTCTCTTCACTGTCTGATCTTCATTCCTACAGCCTTCATCACCACCCCTGGAGTCTCTTCACTGTCTGATCTTCATTCCTACAGCCTTCATCACCATCCCTGGAGTCTCTTCACTGTCCGATCTTCATTCCTACAGCCTTCATCACCATCCCTGGAGTCTCTTCACTGTCTGATCTTCATTCCTACAGCCTTCATCACCATCCCTGGAGTCTCTTCACTGTCTGATCTTCATTCCTACAGCCTTCATCACCATCACTGATCTTCATTCCTACAGCCTTCATCACCATCCCTCTTCACTGTCTGATCTTCATTCCTACAGCCTTCATCACCACCCCTGGAGTCTCTTCACTGTCTGATCTTCATTCCTACAGCCTTCATCACCACCCCTGGAGTCTCTTCACTGTCTGATCTTCATTCCTACAGCCTTCATCACTATCCCTGAGTCTCTTCACTGTCTGATCTTCATTCCTACAGCCTTCATCACCATCCCTGGAGTCTCTTCACTGTCTGATCTTCATTCCTACAGCCTTCATCACCATCCCTGGAGTCTCTTCACTGTCTGATCTTCATTCCTACAGCCTTCATCACCATCCCTGGAGTCTCTTCACTGTCTGATCTTCATTCCTACAGCCTTCATCACCATCCCTGGAGTCTCTTCACTGTCTGATCTTCATTCCTACAGCCTTCATCACCATCCCTGGAGTCTCTTCACTGTCTGATCTTCATTCCTACAGCCTTCATCACCATCCCTGGAGTCTCTTCACTGTCTGATCTTCATTCCTACAGCCTTCATCACCATCCCTGGAGTCTCTTCACTGTCTGATCTTCATTCCTACAGCCTTCATCACCATCCCTGGAGTCTCTTCACTGTCTGATCTTCATTCCTACAGCCTTCATCTGGAGTCTCTTCACTGTCTGATCTTCATTCCTACAGCCTTCATCACCATCCCTGGAGTCTCTTCACTGTCTGATCTTCATTCCTACAGCCTTCATCACCATCCCTGGAGTCTTCACTGTCCGATCTTCATTCCTACAGCCTTCATCACCACCCTGGAGTCTCTTCACTGTCTGATCTTCATTCCTACAGCCTTCATCACCACCCCTGGAGTCTCTTCACTGTCTGATCTTCATTCCTACAGCCTTCCATCCCTGGAGTCTCTTCACTGTCTGATCTTCATTCCTACAGCCTTCATCACCATCCCTGGAGTCTCTTCACTGTCTGATCTTCATTCCTACAGCCTTCATCACCACCCCTGGAGTCTCTTCACTGTCTGATCTTCCTACAGCCTTCATCACCATCCCTGGAGTCTCTTCACTGTCTGATCTTCATTCCTACAGCCTTCATCACCATCCCTGGAGTCTCTTCACTGTCTGATCTTCATTCCTACAGCCTTCATCACCATCCCTGGAGTCTCTTCACTGTCCGATCTTCATTCCTACAGCCTTCATCACCATCCCTGGAGTCTCTTCACTGTCTGATCTTCATTCCTACAGCCTTCATCACCATCCCTGGAGTCTCTTCACTGTCCGATCTTCATTCCTACAGCCTTCATCACCATCCCTGGAGTCTCTTCACTGTGTGATCTTCATTCCTACAGCCTTCATCACCATCCCTGGAGTCTCTTCACTGTCTGATCTTCATTCCTACAGCCTTCATCACCACCCCTGGAGTCTCTTCACTGTCTGATCTTCATTCCTACAGCCTTCATCACCACCCCTGGAGTCTCTTCACTGTCTGATCTTCATTCCTACAGCCTTCATCACCATCTCTGGAGTCTATTCACCGAGTAAGTAAAGATATAAGAAACCTCTCCCATTCTACTTGTCTACTATCTTTGTTTAGAAATAGTCATTTGTGTGACCTAATGATTTTCCCTACAATTTCTTTTAAGGATTTAGAAATATAGAAAATGGTAGAACGAGAAATGTCAGAGTCTGGAATATAAATATATACAGTTGGTTTACAATGTATATGATGCTGTGTCGAGACATTAAGGACCGTATATGAATATAAAAGGTGTGTACAGTAGTAGTTATATAGGATGAGCCTTGACTAGAATACAGGGCGGAGTACTGGGTGGTTGACAGCTAGTAACTCTGACTAAAGTTCGGGGCAGGGTCCTGGGCGGAGGCCGGCTAGAGGTGACTATTTAACAGTCTGATGACCTGGAGATAGACCACACATTAACCACACAATAAGTATTGTGGTGGCAGCATCATGTTATGGGTATGCTTGTCAACGGCAGGGACTGGTGAGTTTGTCAGGATCAAAAGAAAAGTGTAGACTTTGTATAGGCACTGTACAGCCTTAGCTGTGGAGTGACCCCATAAAATGGGATATCAGCCAACTCAGTGACAACTACAGAACACAACAATGTATAGTTTACACAAATATTAGTCTCTTAGCTCTTATTGCAGGACTTTGACTGTGGTACATCACCTCCCCAGTCAACCTATTGTGTGGATTGAACATTCATATTGAACAGCCTTACCTATAGAGTAGCACCACCACCCATCAGACCGTTCTCATCTTGACTTCAACGCCACAGTGTATTGTTGCTATAGGAGTTTATGATTAATAATCCTATTTACTTCAAGACACACTAAGATGTCACCATACTATTCATTTAAAGCCCCTCTGTCAGATATAAATCATCAGAGTGGGAAACCAACTGACATGGAAACAATGGAGCAAATGTATCACTATCAGAGGGGTGTATTATGACATCAGATAGAACTACTCAGACATTCCAAATATCACTTGATTATCAGAGGGGTGAATTATGACATCATATAGAACTACTCAGACATTCCAAATCAGGCTTCATCCACATCATGAAGGTAGATATTGATCCAATCATTTCAAAAGTAATGACCCGGGTGATGGAAACTGGATATGCTTGTACACTTTTATAAATGGCGACATTTTGTTACTTCGTTTGACAATTTGTTTGTCTTTTTGTGTCAGTAAAAATGTCTAAGTGAAATGGCTGTGGAAACTCCTTTATGCGCAAATATTTATAAAACAACCATCACATCTTAGTTAACTTGGAGTCAGTTGATGATATCTTGTGTGGTTCTCCCACTACGATTCGGGAACCCATGTAGTTTATTAGGCTACAGATGAAATAAGTTATGAACTTCACAGGGTGGTGAAACTACACGTGATGAGCTTGATCCTCCATTCCAATACATTTTGAGGGTCTTATTCTGGTGACATGATGACCGATGCTTGGTTGCCATTTGACAAATAAAATAATAATTGCTCTCACCCATGTGTGTATTTTCCCGTGTTGGTTCAGGTGTCCTTTCTGGTTAAAACTCTTTCCAGGACCTCGACTCTTTTCTATTTTTACCAATGACCATACAGTTTTTAAATTCCTCATCAATCCATGGAGCCTTAACAGTTATAACAGTCAGTTTCTTAACAGGTACATGTTTATCATGTTTATCAATAATAAGTCAATGTGATGTGAAATATCAATATACACACTAAGATAAGTAATTTCTCTCTCCTGTGTGGATTCTATAATGACGTTTAAGTGACTGTTATGAGTAATATGTTTTCCCACAGTCTGGGCTTTTGTAAGCATTCTACTCTGTGTGCAGTCTCATGTGTTCTTTCAGGCTTCCTAAATTGGGAAAAGCTTTGCACCCTGGGAGGAGTGGAAAGGCTTCTCCCCTGTGTGTATTCTCTCATGTCGTTTCAGCCCCCCTGACCGGTTGAAACACATTCCACACTGGGAGCAGTGGTAAGGCTTCTCCCCTGTGTGTATTCTCTCATGTTGTTTCAGAGTCCCGGACCGGTTGAAACATTTTCCACACTGGGAGCAGTGGTAAGGCTTATCCCCTGTGTGTATTCCTTCGTGCAATTTCAGAGTCCCGGACCGGTTGAAACACTTTCCACACTGGGAGCAGTGGTAAGGCTTCTTCCCTGTGTGTATTCTCTCATGAGCTTTCAGGTTTGATTCATCATTAAAACTCTTTCCACACTGGGAGCAGTGGAAAGGTCTCTCCCCTGTGTGTATTCTCTCATGAGCTTTCAGGTGTGCTTTCTGGTTAAAACTCTTTCCACACTGGGAGCAGTGGTAAGGCTTCTCTCCTGTGTGTATTTTCTCATGTTGTTTCAGGTCCCATAACCGGTTACAACCCTTTCTACAGTGGGAGCACTGGTGTCGTCTTGCTGGTTTGGACGTCCCTGGCTCTGGTTCCTCTGAGTCTGGTCTTTCTCCTGCCAAAGACAGTGTTATTTTTAAATAGAGACCCGAATGAAACCACATGATAAAACAACAGTGCTATGAGAGTAAATCCTAATCAGATCTCTCAATAACCTGAGGCCAATTTTAACAATCTTAACGTCTTGGAGGTGTGTCAAATTTATTTGTCACATACACATTGTTAGCAGATGTTAAAGCGAGTGTAGCGAAATGCTTGTGCTTCTAGTTCCGACAATGCAGTAATAACCAACGAGTAATCTAACTAACAATTCCAAAATTACTACCTTATACACACAAGTGTAAAGGGATAAAGAATATGTACTGACATAAAGATATACGAATGAGTGATGGTACAGAGCGGCATAGGCAAGATGCAGTAGATGGTATCGAGTACAGTATATACATATGAGATGAGTATGTAAACAAAGTGGCATAGTTTAAAGTGGCTATATTGTATTACATAAATATGCAGTAGATTTTATAGACTACACTCCCGGGCGGCAGGGTAGCCTAGTTAGAGCGTTGGACTAGTAACCGGAAGGTTGCGAGTTCAAACCCCGAGCTGACAAGGTACAAATCTGTCGTTCTGCCCCTGAACAGGCAGTTAACCCACTGTTCCCAGGCCGTCATTGAAAATAAGAATTTGTTCTTAACTGACTTGCCTGGTTAAATAAAGGTTAAAAAAAATATATATATTAAAGTGCCGGAGTTGAGTCAGTGTGTTGGCAGCAGCCACTCAATGTTAGTGGTGGCTGTTTCAAAGTCTGATCGCCTTGAGATAGAAGCTGTTTTTCAGTCCCAGCTTTGATGCACCTGTACTGACCTAGCCTTCTGGATGATAGCGGGGTGAACAGGCAGTGGCTCGGGTGGTTGTTGTCCTTGATGATCTTTATGGCCTTCCTGTGAGATCAGGTGGTGTAGGTGTCCTGGAGGGCAGGTAGTTTGCCCCCGGTGATGCGTTGTGCAGACCTCACTACCCTCTGGAGAGCCTTACGGTTGTGGGCGGAGCAGTTGCCGTACCAGGTGGTGATATAACCCGACAGGATGCTCTCGATTGTGCATCTGTAGAAGTTTGTGAGTGCTTTTAGTGACAATCCAAATTTCTTCAGCCTCCTGAGGTTGAATAGGCGCTGCGGCGCCTTCTTCACGATGCTGTCTGTGTGGGGGGACCAATTCAGTTTGTCTGTGATGTGTACGCCGAGGAACTTAAAACTAAAACAAAACCCAGACACGGAAACAAACACCCACAAACGCACAGTGAAACCCAGGCTACCTAAGTCTGATTCTCAATCAGAGACAACTAATGACACCTGCCTCTGATTGAGGACCATACCGAAGGAAATAAAGGAAATAAAGGTCAGAACGTGACATTCTTGAAGAAAACCTCCCAATTTAATCCATTTTAGAATATTCCAGTAAATTCAGGAAGTAAAGTGAAAACTCCAATTCTCTTCTATGGTTTTCAATGAGGAAAATGTGGAATTTGGTTTACTTTCTGAATTGACTGGAAATTAAATGGATTTGACTCCAACCCTGGTTTTACTACAAATCTGTCAACGTCATCATTTAGTCAATCGATGTTATAATGCATAAAGCTCACAGATGTGCTTGTTCTCATTCAGAGTAAATTATTCTAATTGAATAAAACAGAATTAAACAAATCAAATGTATTGTGCATCTGAATAACATCAACAACCTGGTTGATTCTCTGGTTGATTCTCTGCCCAACAACACTGACTGTGAATCAACCTGGTTGATTCTCCGGTTGATTCTCTGCTCAACAACACTGACTGTGAATTCTGGTTGATTGCTCAACAACACTGACTGTGAGTCCATCTGGTTGATTCTCTGGTTGATTCTCTGCTCAACAACACTGATAGCGTCAAACTTTGCTGTGTGTCCAGGCTGTCACTTCTGTCATCAGCTACTAACACCAGTGCTGCACCTTTGTCCTTGAGAGACTGGATGATGGCTTCCTGCTCCCTCTTCCATAGTGGGAACACTGATGGCTCAACATGGGCTTCCTGGTTATGAAAGAAAGTGTGGTGGTCAATGGTAGCCACTCCCATTGTTTGAAGCAGTTGTAGTCTTTGTTGGCATGCATCCAGACCCCAGAGTCCAAGTCAAACCAAGATTCTTTATTTCTGAGCTCAGAGAGAATAACAGAGTTACACAGTGCAGTGTAGACAGTCTGAATTCCTGAAGCATTGAGTGATGAGCACATATCTTTATAGTTTCCTGTTCCTGGGTGGGACTTTATTCATACAAGGACACAGGTGTAAATTGGTTTGCAACACAGAATGATCCTCCCAAGAACAGGAGCTTATAATAGGACAGTTTCACAAGGTTAGTCACATACTCAGTTATGTGGATAAACAAACAATTAACATTTTCCATTACAGAGTCTGAACATTTTAATTTCATTAAATCATCAGTGGGCCAACAATGCAAATGTCAACAATGGAACAAATGCATCACATCCAAATATCACTTGATTATCTGTAGTGCTGGAGGAATGACACACTCAGATAAACACACAGTGAGAGTTTAAAAAAAGGACCATTTAAACACATGGAATCTGATCTATCTAGTGTGGGAAGGGTCTGTGGACACTTAAGGGACAGTTATGTTGAGTGTGTTTCATTTGGTGACCTCAGAGAGGACAGGAAACACACATAACTATGTCTCAATGTGTACATTTCTTAATTATGGGGTTTGCATCCAATTCTTGTATAAAATGAATGAGTAAAGATGCAGCTATATATGAAATGATGTAATGTGATGTTAAACCTTTAATGTGAGAGAATTGTATTCCTTTAAAAGTGTAACTAAGTCATTGGTCCGTCCCCGAGGGCACAGACATGATCTGGCGTCATGGAACCGCCTATCCTATTGTTTCCAATAAAAGCCCCTCCTAAAAAAATCCTCTCCAGACTGAGCAAACCAATCACAGCGTGAGCTGTGATTGCGAATAGTTTAGACAACGCATACCTCGGTGTAAGCTGAGGTGGCACATTTGAATACCAAGACTAGAAAACCATCCCACGTGGAGCATTGGCTACACGGCTGGAAATGGTTCAACTCTGAGACTATCAATCCCAACAGAGGAAGAGCATTGGTAGGTCTGTGGGGGCAGCTAGAAATTATGTAAACCTGGGATGCGAATGACGACAACCGCCGAAACATCTATTCTATGAGAAAATTTCTGAATGGTAATCTCAAGTATCCATTCTAACCAAGAAAGAAAATCCTCTTCAGACTGAGCGCTGTGATTGCGAATAGTTTAGACAACGCATACATCGGTGTAAGCTGAATACTTATTTTCCACAATAATTTGCAAATAAATTCATAAAAAATCCTACAAATGTGTTTTTCTGGATTTTTTTCTTCTCATTTTGTCTGTCATAGTTGAAGTGTACCTATGATGAAAATTACAGGCCTCTCTCATCTTTTTAAGTGGGAGAACTTGCACAATTGGTGGCTGACTAAATACTTTTTTGCCCCAATGTATGTACATTTCCGACTTCAACTGTACTTATCAACTGTGTGGAATGAACCCTTTGGTCTTCCCCGCTTCTTTCTCAGTCCACACCCACTTCCCTTTGTCCACCAAGCCGTCATATCGGCTTCGCCCAGTAGGGAATCTTCCCTATCATTCGTTAGTAACCAGTATCTGTTTGTTTCTCAGTCCACACCCACTTCCCTTTGTCCACCAAGCCGTCATATCGGCTTAGCCCAGTAGGGAATCTTCCCTATCCTTCGTTAGTAACCAGTATCTACTGTTTGTTTGGTCAGTATCTACTGTTTGTTCTGTGATTATTTAGTTAGTAAATAAATGATTAAGCCAATTGGTGTATGGGTGATTTATTTAAAAAAAAGGCTGGGTTCGTGCAGATAACCAACAATTTACGACGTTTGGAAATGAGACTGATGTGAGGTAAAGAATAATTCATTAATATAAAACTAATTGAAAAGGTAATAAAATATCAGAAGAGTTACATTCGGAAAAGTATAACTTTGTAATCTGAAGTCTTTCCGTGGTGCCCCGACTTCCTAGTTAATTAAATGTACACGATTCGTTTAATCACGTAATAATAATTACAGAGAATTGACTTAATAAAATAAGTCTTCACTTTTAATGATGGCAAAGACACGACAATATTCAATTCATATTTTCTAATAAAAACACACAAATATATTTTTGAGTATACTTTGTACCATTCAATTTCATGTGGTATAAACAAGTAAACACATTCTCAGTCAACAATATAAGACAATTGGGAGCACTGTGTATGTTCTCCGATGAATTTTAAGTCAATGTGATGTGAAATATACATTTACACACAAGGAGAAGTCATTATTCTCTCCTGTGTGGATTCGTACATGTTTTTTACGCTACTGATGAGTAAAATGCCTTCCCCCCAGTCTGAACATTTGTAAGGCTTCTCCCCCATGTGCGGTCTCATGTCATCTTTCAGGTGTCCTAATTGGGTAAAAACGCATTGCACGCTGGGATCAGTGGTAAGATTTCTCCCCTGTGTGAATTCGCTCATGCTCTTTCAGGCTTCCTGATCGGCTAAAACTCTTTCCACACTGGGCGCAACGGAAAGGCTTCTCCCGTGTGTATTCGCAAATGATCTTTGAGGGTGTCTAACCGCTTAAAACTCTTTCCACACTGGGAGCAATGGTGAGGCTTTACTCCTGTGTGTATTCTCTCATGTCTTTTCATGTTAACTAAATGGTTAAAACTTTTTCCACAATTGGAACAGTAGTAAGGCTTCTCCCCTGTGTGAATTCGCTCATGAGCTTCCAGCTTAACTAACACCGTAAAACTCTTTCCACACTGGGAGCAGTGGTATGGCTTCTCCCCTGTGTGTATCCTCCCATGTCTTTTCATGTTTCCTAACTGGTTAAAACTATTTCCACATTGGCCGCAATGGTATGGCTTTTCTCCTGAGTGTATTCGCTCATGAGCTTTCAGGCTTCCTAACAGGCTAAAACTCTTTCCACACTGGCCGCAATGGTATGGCTTTCTCTCGTGTGTATTCGCTCATGAGCTTTGAGGCTTCCTAACCGGCTAAAACTATTTCCACACTGGGTGCAATGGTACGGCTTCTCTCCTGTGTGTGTCTTTTCAGGCTTCCAAATTTGATCTGGGAGCAGAGGTGTCGTCTTGATGTTGTGGAGGTCTTTGGTTCCTCCAAGTTTGGTTTTCCTCCTGCCAAAGACAGTGTTTATATAAAAAGAGACCAGAATAAAACCTCCACTCTCCAATTTTGTGTAAATTTGTTTACATTGCTTTGCCAAGATAATCCATCCACGTGACAGGTGTAGCATATCAAGAAGCTGATTAAACAGCATTACACAGGTGTACCTTGTGCTGGGCACAATAAAAAGCCACTCTAAAATGTACAGTTGTCACACAACACAATGCCACAGATGTCTAAAGTTTTGAGGGAGTGTGCAAATGGATTGGGGACTGCAGGAATATCCACTGGAGCTGCTACCAGAATTGAATTTTGCATTCTCTACCATCAGCCGCCTCCAATGTCTTTTTAGAGAATTTGGAAGTCCGTTCAACAGGCCTCACAACCGCAGATCAAGGACCTCCACATCGTCTGAGATCAGCCACCCGGACATCTGATGAAACTGAGTATTTATCCTTGAGGACTATTTAACAAAGCCCTTTTGTGGGGAAAACTAATTCTGATTCGCTGGGCCTGGCTCCCAAGTGGGTGGGCTTACGCCCCAACAGACCCACCAATGGCTGCGCCCCTGCCCAGTCATGTGAAGTCCATGGATTAGGGCCTAATAAATGTATTTACGTTGACTACTTTCCTAATTTGAACTGTAAATCATTGAAATTGTTGTTTTCATATCTGTTCAGTATATACATACAGTGGGGAGAACAAGTATTTGATACACTGCCGATTTTGCAGGTTTTCCTACTTACAAAGCACGTAGAGGTCTGTCATTTTTTTATCATAGGTACACTTCAACTGTGAGAGACGAAATCTAAAACTAAAATCCAGAAAATCACATTGTATGATTTTTAAGAAATTAATTTGCATTTTATTGCATGACATAAGTATTTGATCACCTACCAACCAGTAACAATTCCGGCTCTCACAGACTTGTTAGTTTTTCTTTAAGAATCCCTCCTGTTCTCCACTCATTACCTGTATTAACTGCACCTGTTTGAACTCGTTACCTGTATAAAAGACACCTGTCCACACACTCAATCAAACAGTCTCCAACCTCTCCACAAATGCCAAGACCAGGGAGGGTGTAAGGACATCATGGATAAAATTGTAGACCTGCACAAGGCTGGGATGGGCTACAGGACAATAGGCAAGCAGCTTGGTGAGAAGGCAACAACTGTTGGCGCAATTATTAGAAAATGGAAGAAGTTCAAGATGACGGTCAATCCCCCTCGGTCTGGGGCTCCATGAAGGATCTCACCTTGTGGGGAATCAATGATTACATTTACATTTAAGTCATTTGATCATGAGGAAGGTGAGGGATCATCGCAGAAATACACGACAGGACCTGGTCAATGACCTGAAGAGAGCTTGGACCACAGTCTCAAAAAGAACCATTAGTAACACACTATGCCGTCATGGATTAAAATCCTGCAGCGCACGCAAGGTACTCCCTGCTCAAGCCAGCGCATGTCCAGGCCCGCCTGAAGTTTGCCAATGACCATCTGGATGATCCAGAGGAGGAATGGGAGAAGGTCATGTGGTATGATGAGACTAAAATAGAGCTTTTTGGTCTAAACTCCACTCGCCGTGTTTGGAGGAAGAAGGATGAGTACAACCCCAAGAACACCATCCCAACCGTGAAGCATGGAGGTGGAAACATCATTCTTTGGGGATGCTTTTCTGCAAAGGGTACAGGGCGACTGCACCGTATTGAGGGGAGGATGGATGGGGCCATGTATCGCAAGATCTTGGCCAACAACCTCCTTCCCTCAGTAAGAGTATTGAAGATGGGTCGTGGCTGGGTCTTCCAGCATGACAACAACCTGAAACACACAGCCAGGGCAACTAAGGAGTGGCTCCGTAAGAAGCAACCCAAGGTCCTGGAGTGGCCAAGCCAGTCTCCAGACCTGAACCCAATAGAAAATCGTTGGAGCGAGCTGAAAGTCCGTATTGCCCAGCGACAGCCCCGAAACCTGAAGGATCTGGAGAAGGTCTGTATGGAGGAGTGGGCCAAAATCCCTGCTGCAGTGTGTGCAAACCTGGTCAAGAACTACAGGAAACATATGATCTCTGTAATTGCAAACAAAGGTTTCTGTACCAAACATTAAGTTCTGCTTTTCTGATGTATCAAATACTTATGTCATGCAATAAAATGCAAATTAATTACTTAAAAATCATACAATGTGATTTTCTGGATTTTTGTTTTAGATTCCGTCTCTCACAGTTGAAGTATACCTATGATAAAAATTACAGACCTCTACATGCTTAATTTGTGTTTTTCCTTCTTTGTGCGTTTGAGCCAATCAGATGCGTTGTGACAAGTTAAAGTTGAAAGTTTCTTTAAGTACAGTCGCAAAAAAACATCAAAAGCTACGATGAAACTGGCTCTCATGAGGACCTCCACAGGAAAGGAAGACATTCAGAAATTGCAGCCCAAATAAATGATTTACAGAGTTCAATTAAGAGACACATCTCAACATCAACTGTTAAGAGGAGACTGTGTGAATCAAGAAACATGAGCAATGGACCGGTGGAAATCTGTCCTTTGGTCTGATGAGTCCAAATTTGAGATTTCCGGTTCCAAACGACATGTCTGTGAGACGCAGAGAAGGTGAACGGATGATCTCCACATCTGTGTTTCCCACCGTGAAGCATTGATGAGCATTCATGAGTGATGGTGCTTTGCTGGTGACACTGTTTGTGATTTATTTAGAATTCAAGTTACACTTAACCAGCATCGCAACCACAGCAATCTGCAGCGATACACCATCCCATCTGATTTGCGCTTAGTGGGACTATCATTTGTTTTTCAACAGGACAATGACCCAACCACAACCAGGCTGTGTAAGTGCTATTTGGACTTCACAATCACCCGACCTCAACCCAAATTGAGATGAAGTGAGATGGTTTGGGATAAGCTGGTTGAGATAATATCAAGAGTGTGGAAAGTTGTATCTGTATTAGTCGGGGACAGCCCTATTGGGAACAGATACCAATGGGCAGATCTATTTTATTTGTTCAAACTAAACTACAGCACTTACTTTGATGTGTCAAATCTGATCCTTTCATCTCTTCTCCTCCTCTCACAGTTCCACTCAGCCCCATTGTTTTCCTGCAGTCCACCAGCAGCACAGACAACCTCTTCATACCCAGCAGTACCGTGCTACCTAGAGAGGCACGATACAGGGACTCCGGGAGGGAGGAAGGGCTAGTGTTGTCCTGGTAACCATAAAGAGGGGACACAGACACATATCATTATGGATGCTGATGTCACTGTTGTCATAAAGTGCCTTACAGAAACCCAGACCCAGATAGAGCAAGCTGTATGCTAGACTAGAACAAGCTGTACCATCTGGTGATCTGTTCTGGAGAGACTCTTCTCTGTCTCGTCATCATCAGGATGTTGTTGAGGCTCCCCAGAGGATCCACGATAGTCATGTCTCTCTCCTGTTTGAACGAGAACATCAAACAGATGGTGAACTTATTACCATCATCAATTATTACTATCTATGACAGTCATAGGGTCTTATAAGTGGCATTAATATCTCTAAATTAATTGGGTGCCTTTTGTGTCCCTTTGATATTTTAAGCATAAATTATGCTCCATTATTACATTTTAAAAGCCTGTTATATATAATTAAATCTCATTTAAAAGTCCCAAAAATATATGTAGCAATGGCAGATTGACCCTTGAACAATTTATATAGTACTGAACATCACATTGAAGTGAAGAACTTAAGTAGAATGCCCCTTAAAAACCACACATTAGTTCAACAACTGCATAGTTTGTGCCCCTGTTTTTAAGACAATACTCACTGGTGTTAATCTGATATTCTGTCTCCTCCTCTTTCACTCCCAAAACCTCTTCCTCCTTCACCTTTACTGAGATAGAACCTTTTAGAGAGGAAGAGGATGCTTTCTCTTCTTTCCCTATAACAGCCTCTTCTTCCTCCTCTTCCATTCTGAAAGGTTCTTTCTCTCCTTTCACTGTAATATCCTCCTCTTCGTCTTTCACGACAATGTTCAGAGCCAGAGCATCTTTCTCTCCTTTCACTGTAATATCCTCCTCTTCGTCTTTCACGACAATGTTCAGCGCCAGAGCTTCTTTCTCCGTAAAGCAGACATCCTCTTCTTCAGCAGGGGATGAGTAGTTTAATGAGCTCATGGTCAGGGATGTTAGCTAGCTAGTTAGCATTAGCAAATAGCCTAGTGCTAGGCTCAGAATCAATCTTTAACACATTTGCAACTTGAACAAGCAAATTAGGTTAAAGTTAACGTCAACTGAAATGTGTTTTATACACTGCGATTAGCTAATGTACATTAACATGTCCTAAAACGTCAATATTTCAGTTTTATGTTGTCTTGCAAGCTATCGAGGTGGTTGAAAGAGTTGGCGCTTTGTTGTTCCTGAAGAAGCGTCCGTCCAGTCCATTACACGTCACGGAAGGAGCATCACCTGAAGACGCTCATCGCCAGCTGCTGACTGGAGTGGGTAACGCAGTTTGGAAACAATAGTTACTACACTTTTGTATTGGAAAGAACGTCATAATTATTGAACAATAAACTGATACATTTTCTCTTACGTCTTACAACTAATACTTTCCTTAAAGCTACAGGTGTAGACATTACCATGAAATTCTTACTGACAAGCCCTTAACCAACAATGTAGTTAAGAAAATATATATACAGGAGGCTATATACAGGAGGTACCAGTACAGAGTCAATGTGGAGGCTATATACAGGGGGTACCAGTACAGAGTCAATGTCATGAGTGAACAGGGAGTACAGGAGGGGGCTGAGCATGCACCCCTGATGGGCCCCCTGTGATGAGGATCAGCGTGGCAGATGTGTTGTTACTTACTCCTACCACCTGTCAGGAAGTCCAGGATCCAGTTACCAGGTTCCTAAGCTTAGAGATGAGCTTTGAGGGCACTATGGTGTTGAAAGCAGAGCTGTAGTCAATGAATAGCATTCTCACTTTTTTTTTTTTTTTTATCTAGGCAAGTCAGTTAAAGAACAAATTCTTATTCACAATGACAGCCTATGAAAGTGGGTTAACTTGTCACGAGTCCCGCTGAAGATGGTGCCTCTTCCTGTTCGGGCGGCGCTCGGCGTCTCCGGCCTACTAGCTGCCATCGATTCCCTTTCCTTTTTGTTTCTGTTAGTTGGGTCTAATTGGTAACACCTGTTTTGAGTTTAGTTTTGTTTGTAGGCTATTTAAGGGCACGAGGCCCGCTGGCTATTGTGTGGGCTTGTTCTCTGTTTTATGGTGTTGGTTTATTTTGTGGTCTCTATTTTTCCAGACAGTTTAGTCCTGTTTGTTTGGACGGGTTGTTTCATGCGCCCTTGTGTTTTGCATGTCCGTTTTCGCTGTCTGTGGAATAAAGATCCACGTTCGGAACTAACCTGCTCTCTGCGCTTGACTCCTCCACCCACCGTTCCTAGAAGCCGTAACATAACTGCCATGTTCACGGGTAGAAAGACAGATTTTTACCTTGTTAGCTCAGAGATTCGATCTTGCACCTTTACGGTTACTGGCACAATTTTCTAACCACCTGCCGCCTCTACAGTCATGGACAAAAGTTTTGAGAATGACACAAATATTAATTTCCACAAAGTTTGCTGCTTCAGTGTCTTTAGATATTTTTGTCAGATGTTACTATGGAATAGTGAAATATAATTACAAGCATTTCATAAGTGTCAAAGGCTTTTATTGACAATTTCATGAAGTTGATGCAAAGAGTCAATATTTGCACTGTTGACCCTTCTTTTTCAAGACCTCTGCAATCCACCCTGGCATGCTGTCAATTAACTTCTGGGCCACATCCTGACTGATGGCAGCCCATTCTTGCATAATCAATGCTTGGACTTTGTCAGAATTTGTGGGTTTTTGTTTGTCCACCTGCCTCTTGAGGGTTGAACACCAATGCTCAATGGGATTAAGGTCTGGGGAGTTTCCTGACCCTGGACCCAAAATATCGATGTTTTGTTCACCGAGCCACTTAGACATCACTTTTGCCTTATGGCAAGGTGCTCCATCGTGCTGGAAAAGCCATTGTTCATCACCAAACTGTTCCTGGATAGTTGGGAGAAGTTGCTCTCGGAGGATGTGTTGGTACCATTCTTTATTCATGGCTGTGTTCTGAGGAAAAATTGTGAGTGAGCCCACTCCCTTGGCTGAGAAGCAGCCCCACACTTGAATGGTGTCAGTGTCATGCTTAGGTGTAATAGGTGGCAGGGAAGTCAGGCGCAGGAGAGTTAAAAGGAGTCTTTTAATAAAGTTCCCGAGTATGCTCCATAACACTAAATGTACAAACAAACAAACAAACATGGGTACGAGGACCCGACGCGCACCTATACAACAAACACACTACACTGACAATAAAACAATCTCTGACAAAGACATGAGGGGAAACAGAGGGTTAAATACACAACAGGTAATGAATGGGATAGAAAACAGG
>NW_027012093.1:0-12500 GCF_036934945.1 Oncorhynchus masou masou
TGGGATGTGTTTGGAGTGGTTTGGTTTGGTAATATAGTCCCCTACCTGGGATGTGTTTGGAGTGGTTTGGTTTTGGTAATATAGTCCCCTATCTGGGATGTGTTTGGAGTGGTTTGGTTTGTAATATAGTCCCCTACCTGGGATGTGTTTGGAGTGGTTTGGTTTGGTAATATAGTCCCCTACCTGGGATGTGTTTGGAGTGGTTTGGTTTGTAATATAGTCCCCTACCTGGGATGTGTTTGGAATATAAATTCCCCTACCTGGGATGTGTTTGGAGTGGTTTGGTTTGGTAATATAGTCCCCTACTTGGGATGTGTTTGGAGTGGTTTGGTTTTGGTAATATAGTCCCCTACCTGGGATGTGTTTGGAGTGGTTTGGTTTGGTAATATAGTCCCCTAACTGGGATGTGTTTGAGTGGTTTGGTTTGGTAATATAGTCCCCTTACCTGGGATGTGTTTGGAGTGGTTTGGTTTGGTAATATAGTCCCCTACCTGGGATGTGTTTGGAGTGGTTTGGTTTGGTAATATAGTCCCCTACCTGGGATGTGTTTAGAGTGGTTTGGTTTGGTAATATAGTCCCCTACCTGGGATGTGTTTAGAGTGGTTTGGTTTGTTAATATAGTCCCCTAACTGGGATGTTTTTGGAGTGGTTTGGTTTGGTAATATAGTCCCCTACCTGGGATGTGTTTGGAGTGGTTTGGTTTTGCACATAGTCGACCTACCTGGGATGTGTTTGGCCCAGCCGATGATGACCACCAGTTCTCTGTCAGCCAGGTCACACAGAGTGGTCAGGGCCTTGATGTATCCATCTGGCATGGTCGGGTCTGGCATGGCATAGATCTTCTCTGGTTCAACCACCAGCAGGTGAGACACGATCTTTGTCACTGAGGAAGGGTAACAAGGAAGGAAGAATGGGAGAGAGAGAGGCAGGCAGGCAGGCAGACAGACAGACAGACAGACAGACGTTAACATATGTTTCCCGTACCAATAAAGCCCATTGAATTGAATTGAGAGAGAGAGAGACAGAGAGAGAGAGAGAGACAGAGAGAGGTCACGATCAGATGAGCTCCTGCATTTTTCAGCATTTTCTTTAAAAAAGATAGATTTGGAGTTAGATAAACTTGGATTTTTTGTCAGGAACACATACTGGATTCTACCCTCTACAACATAACCCCCACTTCAAATCAAACTTAAAACCTACAACCTGATTTTGGACGGAATTACGGAATCACCTGGAAGGTTCCACAACTACCAAGATTTATTTCTCTATACAGCAAAATTCTCTGGAAAACAACAAAAACCTGAAAACCCCATCCAACCTGGAACTGAGTGAGTAATGCTTAGTCTGAAACTATATTTAAAAGCCAAAAGCCAAGAAGAAAAATACATTAAATATTGCCCCATAAGGACTGAATTCTAACATAATTCTGCCAAGCTTGATACAGCTTCAACTAGCACTGACGTGTCAAGTGAGAGGTGTCAAAGCTCATTAGCCCAACAATGGCAGGAGAGTCACACAGTCTACCCCAACCAAATGGAGAGGCCTTGTGAGGCTCCACTCCCGCTGTTCAGAGGTAATTAAAATACAGTACCCTTTGCATGTAAAGAATGATAAGTCAAGAAAAGATTACAAGATGAAGCTCCTATGGAAAATCAAGAGACACTTTTTGCTGACTATTACAAAAAATGGGAACATCAGCAACCTTATCTTCCACACAAACCATCCTGGCATGGCACAGTGCTATATTAGCACACTACCCCTTTGTTAAGAGAGGGGGGTTAACGAGGGGTGGAAACTCAGAATACTTGATAACGAGGACTCTGGAGTCAAGCAATATTAATATCTATAAGTCCGGAACAGTGATGGTACAGAGTAACCCCAAACAGTTTCAGCTGGACTTTCACCTAATCAAAGAATTAGCCCAGCAGGAGAAGCTCTCCCTTGATAAAGATACCCCACACCGACCGGGTCAGACCAGACCTCTTCACTATGTAACCCCACAGACGAGCAACCCTCAGCGGAGAGTCAACCTCCCAGCACAGATTACCACTCCCTCATTGAAATGAAAGACAAATTCACCAGCTGGAGATAAGGCAGGTGGAGCTGGAACAGCAGGTGATCACACTTCAGTCAGCACAGACCCAGACAACAGCCCAGCAAACAACAGCCCCCTAACCAGACCAGGAGAGCTGGAGGTGGACAGAGACATATCTGCACTTTGGACAGTGGTGAGACAAATACAACAGGAGAAAGAGGCAGAACAGGCAACTAGAGGAGAGTATCAGACTGCTGGTGGAGGAGAGGTTGGGGGGATGGAGGAGGTGGGGATGGAGGAGAGGTTGAGGGGATGGAGGAGAGGTTGAGGGGGACGGCGTGTGACAGAGAACAACCCACTAGAGTAGGTGGCCACCCCACAGAGAAGCCAGCAGAACAGCCCACCTCAGCACCCAACAAAATCTCGACATCACAGCAGAACAGACAAATGAAGAACCCCCAAGCCTAGCGGCTCCCACCCCCTGAGCACCCCCTGTCAGCCACCCTGATAGCCCTTCTGACAACCCCCCACACCCACTGAAGACAAACACAAGACACAGATTGTACTACTTATGGACTCAAATGGGAAATATATAGAAAGAAAAACTTTTTCCCAAACACAGTGTGTCTAAACTCTGGTGTCCAAACACCCAGAGCGCCATAGGACCTTCTGTCTGAGGCCAAACTAGGCTCACCCCAGCCATAATAATACACACAGGCACAAACGACCTGAGGCCCAGCAGGAAAGAGTGGCCACAGCACTGAAGGGAGTGATTGAAAAGGCTTCTTCTACTTTCCCCAACGCACAAGTGGTTATCTCCAACCCTGCTACCACGAAAAGACTTCCACCCTGCCACAACAGCGGGTAAACGCAAGTATTTCCCGTGACTGTGCCTCAAAACCAAACGTTTTCCTGGCCATTCACACTCCACCCTGGACTTGAACAGCCTCTATGACCAGGTCCACCTCTACAAGGCAGCAGTGCCCATCTTTGCCCGAACTCTAAAGGACATCGCTCTCAAACGTATCCCCAACACTTCACACAGGAGCAACAGATCAATAGACACCCCACCCAGACCAGCGAGACACCTCCCAGACCTGCAGGACTCCCCTGGACCTACACATAGAGGACCCACGCTAAGAGGAATTACATCCAGACCACCGCACACCCAGACACATCCACCCCTACCCCAACCAATCAACACCCCCCACGTTAATCATGCCCACACCCCATTTAGGCCCCTCAGATCAGACCTATGCCACTCCTGCCCACCCCATGCACCCCACCCCGCAAGGGCCTCAACATGGAAGCCACACATACGCCCAGGTAGTGAGCGGGCAAACAGTCCCAACCCCCACTCTCACACTCACCCAAGCCAATGGCATGTACCAGATGCTCAGCAGGCTCTGCTCACACTTACTGGCCTGAGGCCAAACACGACCAACAACATTGGACACTTTATGGAACAAAAAGCCTTTACTATTTCATCCTGGAATATCCAAGGCCTGAGGTCATCTGCCTTGGCCTGAAGAGCAGAAACCCGGACTTCACCAAAGAAATCGGTAATACAGACATTGTCATCCTGCAAGAAACCTGGTATAGAGGAGACAGACCCACTGGATGCCCTCTAGGTTACAGAGAGCTGGTAGTCCCATCCACCACAACTACCAGGTGTGAAACAGGAAGGAAGGACTCAGGGGTATGCTAATTTGGTATAGAGCAGACCTAACTCCACTCCATTAAATTAATCAAAACAGGAACATTCTACATTTGGCTAGAAATTCAAAAGGAAGTTATCCTAACAGAGAAAAATGTCCTCCTGTGTGCTACCTATATCCCCCCCCACTAGAATCCCCATATTTTAATGAAGACAGCTTCTCCATCCTGGAGGGGGAAATCAACCATTTCCAGGCCCAGGGACATGTACTAGTCTGTGGTGACCTAAATGCCAGAACCGGACAAGAACCTGACACCCTCAGCACACAGGGGACAAACACCTGCCTGGAGGTGACAGCATCCTCCCCGTATGCCCCCTAGGCACAACTATGACAACATAACCAACAAAAACGGGTCACAACTCCTGCAGCTCTGTCGCACGCTGGGTATGTACATAGTCATGGTAGGCTTCGAGGGGACTCCTATGGTAGGTACACCTATAGGCTCATCTCTTGGCAGTAGTACTGTAGACTACTTTATCACTGACCTCAACCCAGAGTCTCTCAGAGCGTTCACAGTCAGCCCACTGACACCCCTATCAGACCACAGCAAAATCACAGTCTACCTAAACAGAGCAATACTCAATCATGAGGCATCAAAGCCAAAGGAACTGAGTAACATTGAGAAATGCTATAGATGGAAGGAATGCAGTTTGGAAACCTACCAAAACAATTAGGCAACAACAAATTCAATCCCCTTTTAGACAATTTCCTGGGTAAAACGTTCCACTATAATAGTGAAGGTGTAAACTTGGCAGTAGAAAATCTTAACAGTATATTTGACCTCTCAGCTTCCCTATCAAATCTAAAAATCTCAAATAGAAAACCGAAGAAAATTAACAACAATGACAAATGGTTTGATGAAGAATGCAAAATTCTAAGAAAGAAATTGAGAAACCTGTCCAACTAAAAACATAGAGACCCGGAAAACCTGAGTCTACGCTTCACTATGGTGAATCACTAAAACAATACAGAAATACACTACGGAAAAAGAAGGAACAGCATGTCAGAAATCAGCTCAATGTAATTGAAGAATCCATAGACTCTAACCACTTCTGGGAAAATTGGAAAACACTAAACAAACAACAACACGAAGAATTATCTATCCAAAATGGAGATGTATGGGTAAACCACTTCTCCAATCTTTTTGGCTCTATAACAAAGAATAAAGAGCAAAAACATATACATGATCAAATACAGATCTTAGAATCAACTATTAAAGACTACCAGAACCCACTGGATTCTCCAATAACATTGAATGAGTTACAGGACAAAATAAAAACCCTCCAACCCAAAAGGCCTGTGGTGTTGATGGTATCCTCAATGAAATGATCAAATATACAGACAACAAATTCCAATTGGCTATACTAAAACTCTTTAACATCATCCTTAGCTCTGGCATCTTCCCAATATTTGGAACCAAGGACTGATCACCCCAATCCACAAAAAATGGAGACAAATTTGACCCTAATAACTACCGTGGAATATGCGTCAACAGTAACCTTGGGAAAATCCTCTGCATTATCATTAACAGCAGACTCGTACACTTCCTCAATGAAAACAATGTACTGAGCAAATGTCAAATTGGCTTTTTACCAAATTACCGTACAACAGACCATGTATTCACCCTGCACACCCTAATTGACAACCAAACAAACCAAAACAAAGGCAAAAGTCTTCATGCTTTGTTGATTTCAAAAAGCCTTCGACTCAATTTGGCATGAGGGTCTGCTATACAAACTGATGGAAAGTGGTGTTGGGGGTAAAACATACGACATCATAAAATCCATGTACACAAACAACAAGTGTGCGGTTAAAATTGGCAAAAACACACACATTTCTTCACACAGGGTCGTGGGGTTAGACAGGGATGCAGCTTAAGCCCCACCTCTTCAACATATATATCAACGAACTGGCGGTGGCACTAGAAAAGTCTGCAGCACCCGGCCTCACCCTACTAGAATCTGAAGTCAAATGTCTGCTGTTTGCTGATGATCTGGTGCTTCTGTCACCAACCAAGGAGGGCCTACAGCAGCACCTAGATCTTATGCACAGATTCTGTCAGACCTGGGCCCTGACAGTAATCTCAGTAAGACCAAAATAATGGTGTTCCAAAAAGGTCCAGTCACCAGGACCACAAATACAAATTCCATCTAGACACTGTTGCCTAGAGCACACAAAACTATACATACCTTGGCCTAAACATCAGCGCCACAGGTAACTTCCACAAAGCTGTGAACGATCTGAGAGACAAGGCAAGAAGGGCATTCTATGCCATCAAAAGGAACATGAATTTCAACATACCAATTAGGATTTGGCTAAAAATACTTGAATCAGTCAGAGCCCATTGCCTTTATGGTTGTGAGGTCTAGGGTCCGCTCACCAACCAAGACTTCACAAAATGGGACAAACACCAAATTGAGACTCTGCACGCAGAATTCTGCAAAAATATCCTCAGTGTACAACGTAGAACACCAAATAATGCATGCAGAGCAGAATTAGGCCGATACCCACTAATTATCAAAATCCAGAAAAGAGCAGTTAAATTCTATAACCACCTAAAAGGAAGCGATTCCCAAACCTTCCACAACAAAGCCATCACCTACAGATGAACCTGGAGAAGAGTCCTCAAGCAAGTTGGTCCTGGGGCTCTGTTCACAAACACACCCTACAGAGCCCCATGAGAGCAGCACAATTAGACCCAACCAAATCATGAGAAAACAAAAAGATAATTACTTGACACACTGGAAAGAATTAACAAAAAACAGAGCAAACTAGAATGCTATTTGGCCCTACACAGAGAGTACACAACGGCAGAATACCTGACCACTGTGACTGACCCAAAATTAAGGAAAGCTTTGACTATGTACAGACTCAGCGAGCATAGCCTTGCTATTGAGAAAGGTCGACGTAGGCAGACATGGCTCTCAAGAGAAGACAGGCTATGTGCTCACTGCCCACAAAATGAGGTGGAAACTGAGCTGCACTTCCTAACCTCCTGCCCAATGTAGCATGACCATATTAGAGAGACATATTTCCCTCAGATTACACAGATCCACAAAGAATTTGAAAACAATCCAATTTTGAAAAACTCCCATATCTACTGGGTGAAATTCCACAGTGTGCCATCAGAGCAGCAAGATTTGTGACCTGTTGCCACGAGAAAAGGGCAACCAGTGAAGAACACGCACCATTGTAAATACAACACATATCTATGCTTATTTATTTTATCTTGTGTCTTTACCATTTGCACATTGTAAAAACACTGTATATATATATATAATATGACATTTGTAATGTACTTTATTGTTTTGAAACTTCTGTATGTGTGATGTCTACTGTTAATTTTTTATTGTTTATTTCACTTTATATATTATATACCTTACTTGCTTTGGCAATGTTAACACATGTTTCCCATGCCAATAAAGCCCCTTGAATTGAATTGAATTGAGAGAGAGATCAGATGTGTCGTTAGATGGTTGGGAATAGCCAGGTTGAATTGAGAGAGAGAGAGAGAGATCAGATGTGTCGTTAGATGGTTGGGAATAGCCAGGTTGAATTGAGAGAGAGAGAGAGAGAGAGAGAGAGAGAGAGAGAGATCAGATGTGTGGTTAGATGGTTGGGAATAGCCAGGTTGAATTGAGAGCGAGAGAGAGAGAGAGAGAGAGAGAGAGAGATCAGATGTGTCGTTAGATGGTTGGGAATAGCCAGGTTGAATTGAGAGAGAGACAGAGAGAGAGAGAGATCAGATGTGTCGTTAGATGGTTGGGAATAGCCAGGTTGAATTGAGAGAGAGAGACAGAGAGAGAGAGAGAGATCAGATGTGTCGTTAGATGGTTGGGAATAGCCAGGTTGAATTGAGGGAGAGAGAAGAGAGAGAGAGAGATCAGATGTGTGGTTAGATGGTTAGGAATAGCCAGGTTGAATTGAGAGAGAGAGACAGAGAGAGAGAGATCAGATGTGTGGTTAGATGGTTGGGAATAGCCAGGTTGAATTGAGAGAGAGAGAGACAGAGAGAGAGAGAGAGATCAGATGTGTGGTTAGATGGTTGGGAATAGCCAGGTTGAATTGAGAGAGAGAGGCAGAGAGAGAGAGAGAGAGATCAGATGTGTGGTTAGATGGTTGGGAATAGCCAGGTTGAATTGAGAGAGAGAGAGAGACAGAGAGAGAGAGATCAGATGTGTGGTTAGATGGTTGGGAATAGCCAGGTTGAATTGAGAGAGAGAGAGAGAGAGAGAGAGATCAGATGTGTCGTTAGATGGTTGGGAATAGCCAGGTTGAATTGAGAGAGAGAGACAGAGAGAGAGAGAGATCAGATGTGTGGTTAGATGGTTGGGAATAGCCAGGTTGAATTGAGAGAGAGAGAGACAGAGAGAGAGAGAGAGAGAGAGATCAGATGTGTGGTTAGATGGTTGGGAATAGCCAGGTTGAATTGAGAGAGAGACAGAGAGAGATCAGATGTGTCGTTAGATGGTTGGGAATAGCCAGGTTGAATTGAGAGAGAGAGAGAGAGAGAGAGAGAGAGAGATCAGATGTGTGGTTAGATGGTTGGGAATAGCCAGGTTGAATTGAGAGAGAGAGACAGAGAGAGAGAGAGAGAGATCAGATGTGTCGTTAGATGGTTGGGAATAGCCAGGTTGAATTGAGAGAGAGAGACAGAGAGAGAGAGAGATGAGATGTGTCGTTAGATGGTTGGGAATAGCCAGGTTGAATTGAGAGAGAGAGAGAGAGATCAGATGTGTGGTTAGATGGTTGGGAATAGCCAGGTTGAATTGAGAGAGAGAGAGAGAGAGAGATCAGATGTGTGGTTAGATGGTTGGGAATAGCCAGGTTGAATTGAGAGAGAGAGACAGAGAGAGAGAGAGAGAGAGAGATCAGATGTGTGGTTAGATGGTTGGGAATAGCCAGGTTGAATTGAGAGAGAGGCAGAGAGAGAGATCAGATGTGTGGTTAGATGGTTGGGAATAGCCAGGTTGAATTGAGAGAGAGAGAAAGAGAGAGAGATCAGATGTGTGGTTAGATGGTTGGGAATAGCCAGGTTGAATTGAGAGAGAGAGACAGAGAGAGAGAGAGAGAGAGAGAGAGAGAGAGATCAGATGTGTGGTTAGATGGTTGGGAATAGCCAGGTTGAATTGAGAGAGAGAGACAGAGAGAGAGAGATCAGATGTGTGGTTAGATGGTTGGGAATAGCCAGGTTGAATTGAGAGAGAGAGACAGAGAGAGAGAGAGATCAGATGTGTGGTTAGATGGTTGGGAATAGCCAGGTTGAATTGAGAGAGAGAGAGAGAGAGAGAGAGAGATCAGATGTGTCGTTAGATGGTTGGGAATAGCCAGGTTGAATTGAGAGAGAGAGAGAGAGAGAGAGAGAGAGATCAGATGTGTGGTTAGATGGTTGGGAATAGCCAGGTTGAATTGAGAGAGAGAGACAGAGAGAGAGAGAGAGAGATCAGATGTGTCGTTAGATGGTTGGGAATAGCCAGGTTGAATTGAGAGAGAGAGACAGAGAGAGAGAGAGAGATGAGATGTGTCGTTAGATGGTTGGGAATAGCCAGGTTGAATTGAGAGAGAGACAGAGAGAGAGAGATCAGATGTGTCGTTAGATGGTTGGGAATAGCCAGGTTGAATTGAGAGAGAGAGAGAGAGAGAGAGAGAGAGATCAGATGTGTGGTTAGATGGTTGGGAATAGCCAGGTTGAATTGAGAGAGAGAGACAGAGAGAGAGAGAGATCAGATGTGTGTTTAGATGGTTGGGAATAGCCAGGTTGAATTGAGAGAGAGAGACAGAGAGAGAGAGATCAGATGTGTGGTTAGATGGTTGGGAATAGCCAGGTTGAATTGAGAGAGACAGGTTGAATTGAGAGAGAGACAGAGAGAGAGAGAGATCAGATGTGTGGTTAGATGGTTGGGAATAGCCAGGTTGAATTGAGAGAGAGAGACAGAGAGAGAGAGAGAGAGAGATCAGATGTGTGGTTAGATGGTTGGGAATAGCCAGGTTGAATTGAGAGAGAGAGAGAGAGAGAGAGAGAGAGATCAGATGTGTGGTTAGATGGTTGGGAATAGCCAGGTTGAATTGAGAGAGAGAGAGAGAGAGAGAGAGAGATCAGATGTGTGGTTAGATGGTTGGGAATAGCCAGGTTGAATTGAGAGAGAGAGAGAGAGAGAGAGAGATCAGATGTGTGGTTAGATGGTTGGGAATAGCCAGGTTGAATTGAGAGAGAGAGAGACAGAGAGAGAGATCAGAGAGATGGTTGGGAATAGCCAGGTTGAATTGAGAGAGAGAGATCAGATGTGTCGTTAGATGGTTGGGAATAGCCAGGTTGAATTGAGAGAGAGAGACAGAGAGAGAGAGAGATCAGATGTGTGGTTAGATGGTTGGGAATAGCCAGGTTGAATTGAGAGAGAGAGACAGAGAGATCAGATGTGGTTAGATGGTTGGGAATAGCCAGGTTGAATTGAGAGAGAGACAGAGAGAGAGAGAGAGATCAGATGTGTGGTTAGATGGTTGGGAATAGCCAGGTTGAATTGAGAGAGAGAGAGAGAGAGAGAGATCAGATGTGTCGTTAGATGGTTGGGAATAGCCAGGTTGAATTGAGAGAGAGAGACAGAGAGAGAGAGAGAGAGAGAGGTCAGATGTGTCGTTAGATGGTTGGGAATAGCCAGGTTGAATTGAGAGAGAGAGAGAGAGAGAGAGAGATCAGATGTGTGGTTAGATGGTTGGGAATAGCCAGGTTGAATTGAGAGAGAGAGACAGAGAGAGAGAGAGAGAGATCAGATGTGTGGTTAGATGGTTGGGAATAGCCAGGTTGAATTGAGAGAGAGAGAGAGAGAGAGACAGAGAGAGAGAGATCAGATGTGTGGTTAGATGGTTGGGAATAGCCAGGTTGAATTGAGAGAGAGAGAGAGAGAGAGAGAGAGAGATCAGATGTGTGGTTAGATGGTTGGGAATAGCCAGGTTGAATTGAGAGAGAGAGAGAGAGAGAGAGAGAGATCAGATGTGTCGTTAGATGGTTGGGAATAGCCAGGTTGAATTGAGAGAGAGAGACAGAGAGAGAGATCAGATGTGTCGTTAGATGGTTGGGAATAGCCAGGTTGAATTGAGAGAGAGAGACAGAGAGAGAGAGAGATCAGATGTGTGGTTAGATGGTTGGGAATAGCCAGGTTGAATTGAGAGAGCAGACAGAGAGAGAGAAGAGAGAGAGATCAGATGTGTGGTTAGATGGTTGGGAATAGCCAGGTTGAATTGAGAGAGAGAGACAGAGAGAGAGAGAGAGAGAGAGATCAGATGTGTCGTTAGATGGTTGGGAATAGCCAGGTTGAATTGAGAGAGAGACAGAGAGAGAGAGATCAGATGTGTGGTTAGATGGTTGGGAATAGCCAGGTTGAATTGAGAGAGAGACAGAGAGAGAGATCAGATGTGTGGTTAGATGGTTGGGAATAGCCAGGTTGAATTGAGAGAGAGAGAGAGAGAGAGAGAGATCAGATGTGTGGTTAGATGGTTGGGAATAGCCAGGTTGAATTGAGAGAGACAGAGACAGAGAGAGAGAGATCAGATGTGTGGTTAGATGGTTGGGAATAGCCAGGTTGATCAGATTGTTTAGATGGTTGGGAATAGAGGTTGATTGAGAGAGAGAGAGAGAGAGAGAGAGATCAGATGTGTGGTTAGATGGTTGGGAATAGCCAGGTTGAATTGTTAGATGGTTGGGAATAGCCAGGTTGAATTGAGAGAGAGAGAGAGAGAGAGAGAGATCAGATGTGTGGTTAGATGGTTGGGAATAGCCAGGTTGAATTGAGAGAGAGAGAGAGAGAGAGAGAGAGAGAGAGAGAGAGAGAGATCAGATGTGTCGTTAGATGGTTGGGAATAGCCAGGTTGAATTGAGAGAGAGAGACAGAGAGAGAGAGAGATCAGATGTGTGGTTAGATGGTTGGGAATAGCCAGGTTGAATTGAGAGAGAGAGAGAGAGAGAGAGAGAGAGAGAGAGATCAGATGTGTGGTTAGATGGTTGGGAATAGCCAGGTTGAATTGAGAGAGAGAGAGAGAGAGAGAGAGATCAGATGTGTCGTTAGATGGTTGGGAATAGCCAGGTTGAATTGAGAGAGAGAGAGAGATCAGATGTGTCGTTAGATGGTTGGGAATAGCCAGGTTGAATTGAGAGAGAGAGACAGAGAGAGAGAGAGAGAGAGGTCAGATGTGTCGTTAGATGGTTGGGAATAGCCAGGTTGAATTGAGAGAGAGAGACAGAGAGAGAGAGAGATCAGATGTGTGGTTAGATGGTTGGGAATAGCCAGGTTGAATTGAGAGAGAGAGAGACAGAGAGAGAGAGAGAGAGATCAGATGTGTGGTTAGATGGTTGGGAATAGCCAGGTTGAATTGAGAGAGAGAGACAGAGAGAGAGAGATCAGATGTGTCGTTAGATGGTTGGGAATAGCCAGGTTGAATTGAGAGAGAGAGAGAGAGAGAGAGAGAGAGAGAGAGATCAGATGTGTGGTTAGATGGTTGGGAATAGCCAGGTTGAATTGAGAGAGAGAGACAGAGAGAGAGATCAGATGTGTCGTTAGATGGTTGGGAATAGCCAGGTTGAATTGAGAGAGACAGAGAGAGAGAGAGAGAGATCAGATGTGTGGTTAGATGGTTGGGAATAGCCAGGTTGAATTGAGAGAGAGAGACAGAGAGAGAGAGAGAGAGAGAGAGAGAGAGATCAGATGTGTGGTTAGATGGTTGGGAATAGCCAGGTTGAATTGAGAGAGAGAGAG
>NW_027012094.1:0-20850 GCF_036934945.1 Oncorhynchus masou masou
AATATTGGGTACTAGTCCAGTATTCCTGTAACATTGGGCACTATTCCTGTAATTTTTGGGTACTATTCCTATCACATTGGGTACTATTCCTGTAACATTGGGTACTATTCCTATAACATTGGGTACTAATCCAGTATTCCTGTAACATTGGGTACTATTCCTGTAACATTGGGTACTATTCCTGTAACATTAGGTACTATTCTTGTAACATTGGGTACTATTCCTGTACCATTTGGTAATATTCCTGTAACATTAGGTACTATTCTTGTAACATTGGGTATTATTCCTGTAACATTGGGTACTATTCCTTTGACATTGGGTACTATTCTTGTAACATTGGGTACTATTCCTTTCACATTAGGTACTATTCTTGAAACATTGGGTACTATTCTTGTAACATTGGGTACTATTCCTGTCACATTTGGTACTATTCCTGTAACATTAGGTACTATTCTTGTAACATTGGGTATTATTCCTGTAACATTGGGAACTATTCCTGTAACATTGGGTACTATTCCTGTAACATTGGGTACAATTCCTGTAACATTAGGTACTATTCTTGTAACATAGGGTGTTATTCCTGTTACATTGGGGACTATTCCTGTAACATTGGGTACTATTTCTGTCACATTCCTGTAACATTGGGTACTATTCCTGTCACATTAGGTACTATTCTTGTAACATTAGGTACTATTCCTGTAACATTAGGTACTATTCCTGTAACATTAGGTACTATTCCTGTAACATTAGGTACTATTCCTGTAACATTGGGTACTATTCCTGTAACATTGGGTACAATTCCTGTAACATTAGGTACTATTCTTGTAACATAGGGTGTTATTCCTGTTACATTGGGGACTATTCCTGTAACATTGGGTACTATTTCTGTCACATTCCTGTAACATTGGGTACTATTCCTGTCACATTAGGTACTATTCTTGTAACATTAGGTACTATTCCTGTAACATTAGGTACTATTCCTGTAACATTAGGTACTATTCCTGTAACATTAGGTACTATTCCTGTAACATTGGGTACTATTCCTGTAACATTTGGTACTATTCCTGTAACATTAGGTACTATTCCTGTAACATAAGGTACTATTCCTGTAACATTGGGTACTAGTCCTGTAACATTTGGTACTATTCCTGTAACATTGGGTACTATTCCTGTAACATTTGGTACTATTCCTGTAACATTTGGTACTATTCCTGTAACATTTGGTACTATTCCTGTAACATTAGGTACTATTCCTGTATCATGGGGTACTATTCCTGTAACATTTGGTACTATTCCTGTAACATTAGGTACTATTCCTGTAACATTAGGTACTATTTCTGTAACATTGGGTACTATTCCTGTAACATTGGGTACTTTTCCTGTAACATTAGCTCCTATTCCTGTAACATTGGGTACTATTCCTGTAATATTGGGTACTATTCCTGTAACATTAGGTACTATTCTTTTAACATTGGGTACTATTCCTGTAACATTGGGTACTATTCCTGTAACATTAGGTACTATTTCTGTAACATTAGGTACTATTCCTGTAACATTGGGTACTATTCCTGTAACATTAGGTACTATTCCTGTAACATTGGGTACTATTCCTGTAACTTTAGGTACTATTCCTGTAACATTGGGTACTATTCCTGTAACATTAGGTACTATTCTTGTAACATTGGGTACTAGTCCAGTATTCCTGTAACATTGGGCACTATTCCTGTAATTTTTGGGTACTATTCCTATCACATTGGGTACTATTCCTGTAACATTGGGTACTATTCCTATAACATTGGGTACTAATCCAGTATTCCTGTAACATTGGGTACTATTCCTGTAACATTGGGTACTATTCCTGTAACATTAGGTACTATTCTTGTAACATTGGGTTCTATTCCTGTACCATTTGGTAATATTCCTGTAACATTAGGTACTATTCTTGTAACATTGGGTATTATTCCTGTAACATTGGGTACTATTCCTTTGACATTGGGTACTATTCCTTTCACATTAGGTACTATTCTTGAAACATTGGGTACTATTCTTGTAACATTGGGTACTATTCCTGTCACATTTGGTACTATTCCTGTAACATTAGGTACTATTCTTGTAACATTGGGTATTATTCCTGTAACATTGGGAACTATTCCTGTAACATTAGGTAAGATTCTTGTAACATAGGGTGTTATTCCTGTTACATTGGGTACTATTCCTGTAACATTGGGTACTATTTCTGTCACATTCCTGTAACATTGGGTACTATTCCTGTCACATTAGGTACTATTCTTGTAACATTGGGAACTATTCCTGTAACACTGGGTACTATTCCTGTAACATTGGGTACAATTCCTGTAACATTAGGTACTATTCTTGTAACATAGAGTGTTATTCCTGTTACATTGGGTACTATTCCTGTAACATTGGGTACTATTCCTGTAACATTAGTTACTATTACTGTAACTTTGGGTACTATTCCTGTAACATTAGGTACTTGTCCAGTATTCCTGTAACATTGGGTACTACTCCTGTAACATTAGGTACTAGTCCAGTATTCTTGTAACATTGGGTACTATTCCTCTAACATTGGGTACTATTCCTGTAACATTGGGTACTATTCCTGTAACATTAGCTCCTATTCCTGTAACATTTGGTACTATTCCTGTAACATTAGGTACTATTCCTGTATCATGGGGTACTATTCCTGTAACATTTGGTACTATTCCTGTAACATTAGGTACTATTCCTGTAACATTAGGTACTATTTCTGTAACATTGGGTACTATTCCTGTAACATTGGGTACTTTTCCTGTAACATTAGCTCCTATTCCTGTAACATTGGGTACTATTCCTGTAACATTAGGTACTATTCTTGTAACATTGGGTATTATTCCTGTAACATTAGGTACTATTCCTGTAATATTGGGTACTATTCCTGTAACATTAGGTACTATTCTTTTAACATTGGGTACTATTCCTGTAACATTGGGTACTATTCCTGTAACATTAGGTACTATTTCTGTAACATTAGGTACTATTCCTGTAACATTGGGTACTATTCCTGTAACATTAGGTACTATTCCTGTAACATTGGGTACTATTCCTGTAACATTAGGTACTATTCCTGTAACATTGGGTACTATTCCTGTAACATTAGGTACTATTCTTGTAACATTGGGTACTAGTCCAGTATTCCTGTAACATTGGGCACTATTCCTGTAATTTTTGGGTACTATTCCTATCACATTGGGTACTATTCCTGTACCATTTGGTAATATTCCTGTAACATTAGGTACTATTCTTGTAACATTGGGTATTATTCCTGTAACATTGGGTACTATTCCTTTCACATTAGGTACTATTCTTGAAACATTGGGTACTATTCTTGTAACATTGGGTACTATTCCTGTCACATTTGGTACTATTCCTGTAACATTAGGTACTATTCTTGTAACATTGGGTATTATTCCTGTAACATTGGGAACTATTCCTGTAACATTAGGTAAGATTCTTGTAACATAGGGTGTTATTCCTGTTACATTGGGTACTATTCCTGTAACATTGGGTACTATTTCTGTCACATTCTGTAACATTGGGTACTATTCCTGTCACATTAGGTACTATTCTTGTAACATTGGGAACTATTCCTGTAACACTGGGTACTATTCCTGTAACATTAGGTACTATTCCTGTAACATTGGGTACTATTCCTGTAACATTAGGTACTATTCTTGTAACATTGGGTACTACTATTCCTGTAACATTGGGCACTATTCCATTTGGTAATATTCCTATCACATTAGGTACTATTCCTGTAACATTTGGTAATATTCCTGTAACATTAGGTACTATTCCTTTGACATTGGGTACTATTCCTTTCACATTAGGTACTATTCTTGAAACATTGGGTACTATTCTTGTAACATTGGGTACTATTCCTGTCACATTTGGTACTATTCCTGTAACATTAGGTACTATTCTTGTAACATTGGGTATTATTCCTGTAACATTTAGGAACTATTCCTGTAACATTAAGTGAATTATTGTACTTTAGGGTGTTATTCCTGTTACATTGGGTACTATTCCTGTAACATTGGGTACTATTTCTGTCACATTCCTGTAACATTAGGTACTATTCCTGTCACATTAGGTACTATTCTTGTAACATTGGGAACTATTCCCTGTAACACTGGGTACTATTCCTGTAACATTAGTTACAATTCCTGTAACATTAGGTACTATTCTTGTAACATAGAGTGTTATTCCTGTTACATTGGATACTATTCCTGTAACATTAGGTACTATTCCTGTAACATTAGTTACTATTACTGTAACTTTGGGTACTATTCCTGTAACATTAGGTACTTGTCCAATATTCCTGTAACATTGGGTACTACTCCTGTAACATTAGGTACTAGTCCAGTATTCTTGTAACATTGGGTACTATTCCTCTAACATTGGGTACTATTTCTGTAACATTGGGTACTATTCCTGTAACATTAGCTCCTATTCCTGTAACATTTGGTACTATTCCTGTAACATTAGGTACTATTCCTGTATCATGGGGTACTATTCCTGTAACATTTGGTACTATTCCTGTAACATTAGGTACTATTCCTGTAACATTAGGTACTATTTCTGTAACATTGGGTACTATTCCTGTAACATTGGGTACTTTTCCTGTAACATTAGCTCCTATTCCTGTAACATTAGGTACTATTCCTGTAACATTAGGTACTATTCTTGTAACATTGGGTATTATTCCTGTAACATTAGGTACTATTCCTGTAATATTAGGTACTATTCCTGTAACATTAGGTACTATTCTTTTAACATTGGGTACTATTCCTGTAACATTGGGTACTATTCCTGTAACATTAGGTACTATTTCTGTAACATTAGGTACTATTCCTGTAACATTGGTACTATTTCTGTAACATTAGGTACTATTCCTGTAACATTGGGTAGTATTCCTTTAACATTAGGTACTATTCCTGTAACATTGGGTATTATTCCTGTAACATTGGTACTATTCTTGTAACATTAGGTACTAGTCCCAGTATTCCTGTAACATTGGGCACTATTCCTGTAATTTTTGGGTACTATTCCTATCACATTGGGTACTATTCCTGTAACATTGGGTACTATTCCTATAACATTGGGTACTAATCCAGTATTCCTGTAACATTGGGTACTATTCCTGTAACATTGGGTACTATTCCTGTAACATTAGGTACTATTCTTGTAACATTGGGTACTATTCCTGTACCATTTTAATATTCCTGTAACATTAGGTACTATTCTTGTAACATTGGGTATTATTCCTGTAACATTGGGTACTATTCCTTTGACATTGGGTACTATTCCTTTCACATTAGGTACTATTCTTGAAACATTGGGTACTATTCTTGTAACATTGGGTACTATTCCTGTCACATGAGGTACTATTCTTGTAACATTAGGTATTATTCCTGTAACATTGGGAACTATTCCTGTAACACTGCAGGTACTATTCCTGTAAACATTGGGTACAATTCCTGTAACATTAGGTACTATTCTTGTAACATAGAGTGTTATTCCTGTTACATTAGGTACTATTCCTGTAACATTAGGTACTATTCCTGTAACATTAGTTACTATTACTGTAACTTTGGGTACTATTCCTGTAACATTAGGTACTTGTCAGTATTCCTGTAACATTGGGTACTACTCCTGTAACATTTGGTCCTAGTCCAGTATTCTTGTAACATTGGTATTATTCCTCTAACATTGGGTACTATTCCTGTAACATTAGGTACTATTCCTGTAACATTAGCTCCTATTCCTGTAACATTTGGTACTATTCCTGTAACATTAGGTACTATTCCTGTATCATGGGGTACTATTCCTGTAACATTTGGTACTATTCCTGTAACATTAGGTACTATTCCTGTAACATTAGGTACTATTTCTGTAACATTGGGTACTATTCCTGTAACATTGGGTACTTTTCCTGTAACATTAGCTCCTATTCCTGTAACATTGGGTACTATTCCTGTAACATTAGGTACTATTCTTGTAACATTGGGTATTATTCCTGTAACATTAGGTACTATTCCTGTAATATTGGGTACTATTCCTGTAACATTAGGTACTATTCTTTTAACATTAGGTACTATTCCTGTAACATTGGGTACTATTCCTGTAACATTAGGTACTATTTCTGTAACATTAGGTACTATTCCTGTAACATTGGGTACTATTCCTGTAACATTAGGTACTATTCCTGTAACATTGGGTACTATTCCTGTAACATTGGGTACTATTCCTGTAACATTGGGTACTATTCCTGTAACATTGGGTACTATTCCTGTAACATTGGGTACTAGTCCAGTATTCCTGTAACATTGGGCACTATTCCTGTAATTTTGGGTACTATTCCTGTAACATTGGGTACTATTCCTGTAACATTGGGTACTATTCCTGTAACATTGGGTACTTGTCCAGTATTCCTGTAACATTGGGTACTATTCCTGTAACATTGAATAATATTCCTGTAATATTGGGTACTATTCCTGTAACATTAGGTACTATTCCTGTACCATTTGGTAATATTCCTGTAACATTAGGTACTATTCTTGTAACATTGGGTATTATTCCTGTAAACATTGGGTACTATTCCTTTGACATTGGGTACTATTCCTTTCACATTAGGTACTATTCTTGAAACATTGGTACTATTCTTGTAACATTGGGTACTATTCCTGTCACATTTGGTACTATTCCTGTAACATTAGGTACTATTCTTGTAACATTGGGTATTATTCCTGTAACATTGGGTACTATTCCTGTAACATCGGGTACTATTTCTGTCACATTCCTGTAACATTGGGTACTATTCCTGTCACATTAGGTACTATTCTTGTAACATTGGGAACTATTCCTGTAACACTGGGTACTATTCCTGTAACATTGGGTACAATTCCTGTAACATTAGGTACTATTCTTGTAACATAGAGTGTTATTCCTGTTACATTGGATACTATTCTGTAACATTGGGTACTATTCCTGTAACATTAGTTACTATTACTGTAACTTTGGGTACTATTCTGTAACATTAGGTACTTGTCCAGTATTCCTGTAACATTGGGTACTACTCATGTAACATTAGGTACTAGTCCAGTATTCTTGTAACATTGGGTACTATTCCTCTAACATTGGGTACTATTTCTGTAACATTGGGTACTATTCCTGTAACATTAGCTCCTATTCCTGTAACATTTGGTACTATTCCTGTAACATTAGGTACTATTCCTGTATCATGGGGTACTATTCCTGTAACATTTGGTACTATTCCTGTAACATTAGGTACTATTCATGTAACATTAGGTACTATTTCTGTAACATTGGGTACTATTCCTGTAACATTGGGTACTTTTCCTGTAACATTAGCTCCTATTCCTGTAACATTGGGTACTATTCCTGTAACATTAGGTACTATTCTTGTAACATTGGGTATTATTCCTGTAACATTAGGTACTATTCCTGTAATATTGGGTACTATTCCTGTAACATTAGGTACTATTCTTTTAACATTGGGTACTATTCCTGTAACATTGGGTACTATTCCTGTAACATTAGGTACTATTTCTGTAACATTAGGTACTATTCCTGTAACATTGGGTACTATTTCTGTAACATTAGGTACTATTCCTGTAACATTGGGTAGTATTCCTGTAACATTAGGCACTATTCCTGTAACATTGGGTACTATTCCTGTAACATTAGGTACTATTCTTGTAACATTGGGTACTAGTCCAGTATTCCTGTAACATTGGGCACTATTCCTGTAATTTTTGGGTACTATTCCTATCACATTGGGTACTATTCCTGTAACATTGGGTACTATTCCTATAACATTGGGTACTAATCCAGTATTCCTGTAACATTGGGTACTATTCCTGTAACATTGGGTACTATTCCTGTAACATTAGGTACTATTCTTGTAACATTGGGTACTATTCCTGTACCATTTGGTAATATTCCTGTAACATTAGGTACTATTCTTGTAACATTGGTTATTATTCCTGTAACATTGGGTACTATTCCTTTGACATTGGGTACTATTCCTTTCACACATTAGGTACTATTCTTGAAACATTGGGTACTATTCTTGTAACATTGGGTACTATTCCTGTCACATTTGGTACTATTCCTGTAACATTAGGTACTATTCTTGTAACATTGGTATTATTCCTGTAACATTGGGAACTATTCCTGTAACATTGGTACTATTCCTTTAACATTAGGTACTATTCCTTTCACATTAGGTACTATTCTTGAAACATTGGGTACTATTCTTGTAACATTGGGTACTATTCCTGTCACATTTGGTACTATTCCTGTAACATGAGGTACTATACTTGTAACATTGGGTATTATTCCTGTAACATTAGGAACTATTCCTGTAACATTAGGTACTATTCTTGTAACATAGGGTGTTATTCCCTGTTACATTGGGTACTATTCCTGTAACATTGGGTACTATTTCTGTCACATTCCTGTAACATTGGGTACTATTCCTGTCACATTAGGTACTATTCTTGTAACATTGGGTACTATTCTTGTAACATTGGGTACTATTCTTGTAACATTTGGTACTATTCCTGTAACATGAGGTACTATTCTTGTAACATTGGGTATTATTCCTGTAACATTGGAACTATTCCTGTAACACTGGGTACTATTCCTGTAACATTGGGTACAATTCCTGTAACATTAGGTACTATTCTTGTAACATAAGTGTTATTCCTGTTACATTGGGTACTATTCCTGTAACATTGGGTACTATTCCTGTAACATTAGTTACTATTACTGTAACTTTGGGTACTATTCCTGTAACATTAGGTACTTGTCAGTATTCCTGTAACATTTGGGTACTACTCCTGTAACATTAGGTATTAGTCCAGTATTCTTGTAACATTGGGTACTATTCCTCTAACATTGGGTACTATTCCTGTAACATTGGGTACTATTCCTGTAACATTAGCTCCTATTCCTGTAACATTGGGTATTATTCCTGTAACATTGGGTACTATTCCTGTAACATTGGGTACTATTCCTGTAACATTAGGTACTATTACTGTAACATTAGGTACTATTCCTGTAACATTAGGTACTTGTCCTGTCCGTCTGGTCAAGGTGGGTGGAATCAGGCGCAGAGAGCAGAATGCGATAATGAAGTTTATTCTCCGGTGAACAAAAACAAACAACAGTCAACCCAAAACAGAAAGGGGTGAAATATCCAAAAACAGGAAAAGACTAACCGGAGAAAAAACAAACAGCAAAACACCGACAGACAAACGAAATGACAAAAATAAACAATCCGCACAAAACAAGGGCGAGACAACCTACATTAAATACAGACACTAATTAACTAAACAACACACAGGTGAAACCAATTAGACAAAACCAACAGATACACGAAAAAGGGATCAGTAGTGGCTAATAGGACAGTGACGACGATCGCCGAGCACCGCCGAATGGGCAGGAGGCCAACCGGCGGAAGTCGTGACATGTCCAGTATTCCTGTAACATTGGTACTATTCCTGTAACATTAGGTACTAGTCCAGTATTCTTGTAACATTGGGTACTATTCCTCTAACATTGGGTACTTTTCATGTAACATTGGGTACTTTTCCTGTAACATTAGCTCCTATTCCTGTAACATTGGGTACTATTCCTGTAACATTAGGTACTATTCTTGTAACATTGGGTATTATTCCTGTAACATTGGGTACTCTTCCTGTAACATTGGGTACTATTCTTGTAACATTGGGTACTATTCTTGTAACATTGGGTACTATTCCTGTAACATTGGGTAATATTCTTGTAACATTGGGTATTATTCCTGTAACATTAGGTACTATTCCTGTAACATTGGGCACGATTCCTGTAACATTAGGCACTATTCATTTGACATTGGGTACTATTCCTGTAACATTGGGTACTATTCCTGTAACATTAGGTACTATTTCTGTAACATTAGGTACTATTCCTGTAACATTGGGTACTATTCCTGTAACATTAGGTACTATTCCTGTAACATTGGGTACTATTCCTGTGACATTAGGTACTATTCTTGTAACATTGGGTACTAGTCAGTATTCCTGTAACATTGGGAACTAGTTCTGTAACATTGGGTACTATTCCTGTCACATTGGGTACTATATTCCTGCACATTATGTACTAGTCCAGTATTCCTGTAACATTGGGAACTATTCCTGTAACATTGGTTACTATTTCTGTAACATTGGGTTCTATTCCTGTAACATTAGGTGCTATTCTTGTAACATTGGGTACTATTCCTGTACCATTTGGTATTATTCTGTAACATTAGGTACTATTCTTGTAACATTGGGTATTATTCCTGTAACATTGGGTACTATTCCTTTGACATTAGGTACTATTCTTGTAACATTGGGTACTATTCCTGTCACATTAGGTACTATTCTTGAAACATTGGGTACTATTCCTCTAACATTGGGTACTATTTCTGTAACATTGGGTACTATTCCTGTAACATTAGCTCCTATTCCTGTAACATTTGGTACTATTCCTGTAACATTAGGTACTATTCCTGTATCATGGGTACTATTCCTGTAACATTTGGTACTATTCCTGTAACATTAGCTCCTATTCCTGTAACATTGGGTACTATTCCTGTAACATTAGGTACTATTCTTGTAACATTGGGTATTATTCCTGTAACATTAGGTACTATTCCTGTAACATTGGGTATTATTCCTGTAACATTAGGTACTATTCCTGTAATATTGGGTACTATTCCTGTAACATTGGGTACTATTCTTTTAACATTTGGGTACTATTCCTGTAACATTGGGTATTATTCCTGTAACATTAGGTACTAGTCCAGTATTCCTGTAACATTGGGTACTATTCCTGTAACATTGGGTACTATTCCTGTAACATTGGGTACTATTCCTGTAACATTGGGTACTATTCCTGTAACATTGGGTACTATTCCTGTAACATTGGGTACTATTCCTGTAACATTGGGTACTTGTCCAGTATTCCTGTAACATTGGGCACTATTCCACATAATTTTTGGGTACTATTCCTATCACATTGGGTACTATTCCTGTAACATTGGGTACTATTCCTATAACATTTAGGTACTAATCCAGTATTCCTGTAACATTAGGTACTATTCCTGTAACATTGGGTACTATTCCTGTAACATTAGGTACTATTCTTGTAACATTGGGTACTATTCCTGTACCATTTGGTAATATTCCTGTAACATTAGGTACTATTCTTGTAACATTGGGTATTATTCCTGTAACATTGGGTACTATTCCTTTGACATTGGGTACTATTCCTTTCACATTAGGTACTATTCTTGAAACATTGGGTACTATTCTTGTAACATTAGGTACTATTCCTGTCACATTTGGTACTATTCCTGTAACATTAGGTACTATTCTTGTAACATTGGGTATTATTCCTGTAACATTGGGAACTATTCCTGTAACATTAGGTACTATTCCTGTAACATTGGGTACTATTCCTTTCACATTAGGTACTATTCTTGAAACATTGGGTACTATTCTTGTAACATTGGGTACTATTCCTGTCACATTTGGTACTATTCCTGTAACATGAGGTACTATTCTTGTAACATTAGGTATTATTCCTGTAACATTGGGAACTATTCCTGTAACATTAGGTACTATTCTTGTAACATAGGGTGTTATTCCTGTTACATTGGGTACTATTCCTGTCACATTAGGTACTATTCTTGTAACATTGGGTACTATTCTTGTAACATTGGGTACTATTCTTGTAACATTTGGTACTATTCCTGTAACATGAGGTACTATTCTTGTAACATTGGGTATTATTCCTGTAACATTGGGAACTATTCCTGTAACACTGGGTACTATTCCTGTAACATTAGGTACAATTCCTGTAACATTAGGTACTATTCTTGTAACATAGAGTGTTATTCCTGTTACATTAGGTACTATTCTGTAACATTGGGTATATTCCTGTAACATTAGTTACTATTACTGTAACTTTGGGTACTATTCCTGTAACATTAGGTACTTGTCCAGTATTCCTGTAACATTGGGTACTACTCACTGTAACATTAGGTATTAGTCCAGTATTCTTGTAACGGTGGGTACTATTCCTCTAACATTAGGTACTATTCCTGTAACATTGGGTACTATTCCTGTAACATTAGCTCCTATTCCTGTAACATTGGGTATTATTCCTGTAACATTGGGTACTATTCCTGTAACATTGGGTATTATTCCTGTAACATTGGGTACTATTCCTGTAACATTGGGTACTATTCCTGTAACATTAGGTACTATTACTGTAACATTGGGTACTATTCCTGTAACATTAGGTACTTGTCCTGTCACGTCTGGTCAAGGTGGGTGGAATCAGGCGCAGAGAGCAGAATGCGATAATGAAGTTTATTCTCCGGTGAACAAAAAACAAACAACAGTCAGCCCCAAAACAGAAGGGGTGAAATATCCAAAACAGGAAAAAGACTAACAGAAAAAAACAAACAGCAAAACACCGACAGACAAAACGAAATGACAAAAATAAACAATCCCGCACAAAACAAGGGCGAGACAACCTACATTAAATACAGACACTAATTAACTAAACAACACACAGGTGAAACCAATTAGACAAAACCAACAGATACACGAAAAAGGGATCAGTAGTGGATAATAGGACAGTGCGACGACGATCGCGAGCACCGCCCGAATGGGCAGGAGAGCTAACTTCGGCGGAAGTCGTGACATGTCCAGTATTCCTGTAACATTGGGTACTATTCCTGTAACATTAGGTACTAGTCCAGTATTCTTGTAACATTGGGTACTATTCCTCTAACATTGGGTACTTTTCCTGTAACATTGGGTACTTTTCCTGTAACATTAGCTCCTATTCCTGTAACATTGGGTACTATTCCTGTAACATTAGGTACTATTCTTGTAACATTGGGTATTATTCCTGTAACATTGGGTACTCTTCCTGTAACATTGGGTACTATTCTTGTAACATTGGGTACTATTCTTGTAACATTGGGTACTATTCCTGTAACATTGGGTAATATTCTTGTAACATTGGGTATTATTCCTGTAACATTAGGTACTATTCCTGTAACATTGGGCACGATTCCTGTAACATTAGGCACTATTCATTTGACATTGGGTACTATTCCTGTAACATTAGGTACTATTCCTGTAACATTGGGTACTATTCCTGTGACATTAGGTACTATTCTTGTAACATTGGGTACAGTATTCCTGTAACATTAGGTACTAGTTCTGTAACATTAGGTACTATTCCTGTCACATTAGGTACTATATTCCTGCACATTAGGTACTAGTCCAGTATTCCTGTAACATTGGGAACTATTCCTGTAACATTGGGTACTATTTCTGTAACATTGGGTACTATTCCTGTAACATTATGGTACTATTCTTGTAACATTGGGTACTATTCCTGTACCATTTGGTATTATTCCTGTAACATTAGGTACTATTCTTGTAACATTGGGTATTATTCCTGTAACATTTGGTACTATTCCTTTGACATTAGGTAATAATTCTTGTAACATTGGGTATTATTCCTGTCACATTAGGTACTATTCTTGAAACATTGGGTACTATTCTTGTAACACTGGGTACTATTCCTGTCACATTTATTTACTATTCCTGTAACATTAGGTACTATTCTTGTAACATTGGGTATTATTCCTGTAACATTAGGTACTATTCTTGTAACATTGGGTACTATTCCTGTAACATTGGGTACTATTCCTGTAACATTGGGTACTATTCCTGTAACATTGGGTACTATTCCTGTAACATTGGGTACTATTCCTGTCACATTAGGTACTATTCTTGAAACATTGGGTACTATTCTTGTAACACTGGGTACTATTCCTGTCACATTTGGTACTATTCCTGTAACATTAGGTACTATTCTTGTAACATTGGGTACTATTCTTGTAACATTGGGTACTATTCTTGTAACATTTGGTACTATTCCTGTAACATTAGGTACTATTCTTGTAACATAGGGTAATATTCCTGTAACATTGGGTACTATTCCTGTAACATTGGGTACTATTCCTGTTACATTGGGTACTATTCATGTAACATTAGGTACTATTACTGTAACATTGGGTACTATTCCTGTAACATTAGGTACATGTCAGTATTCCTGTAACATTGGGTACTATTCCTGTAACATTAGGTACTAGTCCAGTATTCTTGTAACATTGGGTACTATTCCTCTAACATTGGGTACTTATTCCTGTAACATTGGGTACTATTCTTGTAACATTTGGGTATTATTCCTGTAACATTGGTGCACTCTTCCTGTAACATTGGGTTGCCTATTCTTGTAACATTGGTACTATTCCTGTAACATTAGGTACTATTCTTGTAACATTGGGTACTATTCCTGTAACATTAGGTACAATTCTTGTAACATTGGTACTATTCCTGTAACATTGGGTATTATTCCTGTAACATTGGGTACTCTTCCTGTAACATTGGGTACTATTCTTGTAACATTAGGTACTATTCCTGTAACATTAGGTACTATTCTTGTAACATTGGGTACTATTCCTGTAACATTAGGTACAATTCTTGTAACATTAGCTCCTATTCCTGTAACATTGGGTATTATTCCTGTAACATTTAAGGTACTATTCCTGTAACATTGGGTATTATTCCTGTAACATTGGGTACTATTCCTGTAACATTGGGTACTATTCCTGTAACATTAGGTACTATTACTGTAACATTGGGTACTATTCCTGTAACATTAGGTACTTGTCTGTCACGTCTGGTCAAGGTGGGTGGAATCAGGCGCAGAGAGCAGAATGCGATAATGAAGTTTATTCTCGGTGAACAAAAAACAAACAACAGTCAACCCAAAACAGAAAGGGTGAAATATCCAAAACAGGAAAAAGACTAACCGGAGAAAAAACAAACAGCAAAACACCGACAGACAAAAACGAAATGACAAAAATAAACAATCCCGCACAAAACAAAGGGCGAGACAACCTACATTAAAATACAGACACTAATTAACTAAACAACACACAGGTGAAACCAATTAGACAAAACCAACAGATACGAAAAAAAGGGATCAGTAGTGGATAATAGGACAGTGACGACGATCGCCGAGCACCGCCGAATGGGCAGGAGAGCTAACCGGCGGAAGTCGTGACATGTCCAGTATTCCTGTAACATTGGGTACTATTCCTGTAACATTAGGTACTAGTCCAGTATTCTTGTAACATTGGGTACTATTCCTCTAACATTGGTACTTTTCCTGTAACATTGGGTACTTTTCCTGTAACATTAGCTCTATTCCCTGTAACATTGGGTACTATTCCTGTAACATTAGGTACTATTCTTGTAACATTGGGTATTATTCCTGTAACATTGGGTACTCTTCCTGTAACATTGAATTTTATTCTTGTAACATTGGGTACTATTCTTGTAACATTGGGAACTATTCCTGTAACATTGGGTAATATTCTTGTAACATTGGGTATTATTCCTGTAACATTAGGTACTATTCCTGTAACATTGGACACGATTCCTGTAACATTAGGCACTATTCATTTGAAATTGGGTACTATTCCTGTAACATTAGGTACTATTCCTGTAACATTGGGTACTATTCCTGTGACATTAGGTACTATTCTTGTAACATTGGGTACTAGTCCAGTATTCCTGTAACATTGGGAACTAGTTCTGTAACATTGGGTACTATTCCTGTCACATTGGGTACTATATTCCTGCACATTAGGTACTAGTCCAGTATTCCTGTAACATTGGGAACTATTCCTGTAACATTGGGTACTATTTCTGTAACATTGGGTACTATTCCTGTAACATTAGGTACTATTCTTGTAACATTGGGTACTATTCCTGTACCATTTGGTATTATTCCTGTAACATTAGGTACTATTCTTGTAACATTGGTGTATTATTCCTGTAACATTGGGTACTATTCCTTTGACATTGGGTAATAATTCTTGTAACATTGGGTACTATTCCTGTCACATTAGGTACTATTCTTGAAACGTGGGTACTATTCTTGTAACACTGGGTACTATTCCTGTCACATTTGGTACTATTCCTGTAACATTAGGTACTATTCTTGTAACATTGGTATTATTCCTGTAACATTGGGTACTATTCTTGTAACATTGGGTACTATTCCTGTAACATTGGGTACTATTCCTGTAACATTGGGTACTATTCCTGTAACATTGGGTACTATTCCTGTAACATTAGGTACTATTCCTGTCACATTAGGTACTATTCTTGAAACATTGGGTACTATTCTTGTAACACTGGGTACTATTCCTGTCACATTTGGTACTATTCCTGTAACATTAGGTACTATTCTTGTAACATTAGGTACTATTCTTGTAACATTGGGTACTATTCTTGTAACATTTGGTACTATTCCTGTAACATTAGGTACTATTCTTGTAACATAGGGTAATATTCCTGTAACATTGGGTACTATTCCTGTAACATTGGGTACTATTCCTGTTACATTGGGTACTATTCATGTAACATTAGGTACTATTACTGTAACATTGGGTACTATTCTGTAACATTAGGTACATGTCCAGTATTCCTGTAACATTGGGTACTATTCCTGTAACATTAGGTACTAGTCCAGTATTCTTGTAACATTTGGGTACTATTCCTCTAACATTGGGTACTATTCCCCTGTAACATTGGGTACTATTCTTGTAACATTGGGTATTATTCCTGTAACATTGGGTACTCTTCCTGTAACATTAGGTACTATTCTTGTAACATTGGGTACTATTCCTGTAACATTAGGTACTATTCTTGTAACATTAGGTACTATTCCTGTAACATTAGGTACAATTCTTGTAACATTGGGTACTATTCCTGTAACATTAGCTCCTATTCCTGTAACATTGGGTACTATTCCTGTAACATTAGGTACTATTCTTGTAACATTGGGTATTATTCCTGTAACATTGGGTACTCTTCCTGTAACATTGGGTACTATTCTTGTAACATTGGGTACTATTCTTGTAACATTGGGTACTATTCCTGTAACATTGGGTATTATTCCTGTAACATTGGGTACTATTCCTGTAACATTGGGTACTCTTCCTGTAACATTAGGTACTATTCTTGTAACATTGGGTTATTTTCCTGTAACATTGGGTACTAGTCCAGTATTCCTGTAACATTCGGTACTACTCCTGTAACATTGGGTACTAGTTCAGTATTCTTGTAATATTGGGTACTATTCCTCTAACATTGGGTACTATTCCTGTAACATTGGGTACTATTCCTGTAACATTAGCTCCTATTCCTGTAACATTGGGTATTATTCCTGTAACATTGGGTACTATTCCTGTAACATTGGGTACTATTCCTGTAACATTAGGTACTATTACTGTAACATTGGGTACTATTCCTGTAACATTAGGTACTTGTCCAGTATTCCTGTAACATTGGGTACTATTCCTGTAACATTAGGTACTAGTCCAGTATTCTTGTAACATTGGGTACAATTCCTCTAACATTGGCTCCTATTCCTGTAACATTGGGTACTATTCCTGTAACATTAGATACTATTCTTGTAACATTGGGTATTATTCCTGTAACATTGGGTACTCTTCCTGTAACATTGGGTACTATTCTTGTAACATTCGGTACTATTCTTGTAACATTGGGTACTATTCCTGTAACATTAGGTACTATTCCTGTAACATTGGGTACTATTCCTGTGACATTAGGTACTATTCTTGTAACATTGGGTACTAGTCCAGTATTCCTGTAACATTGGGCACTATTCCTGTAATTTTTGGGTACTATTCCTATCACATTGGGTACTATTCCTGTAACATTGGGTACTAGTCCTATAACATTGGGTACTAATCCAGTATTCCTGTAACATTGGGAACTAGTTCTGTAACATTGGGTACTATTCCTGTCACATTGGGTACTATATTCCTGCACATTAGGTACTAGTCCAGTATTCCTGTAACATTGGGAACTATTCCTGTAACATTGGATACTATTTCTGTAACATTGGGTACTATTCCTGTAACATTAGGTACTATTCTTGTAACATTGGGTACTATTCCTGAACCATTTGGTATTATTCCTGTAACATTAGGTACTATTCTTGTAACATTGGGTATTATTCCTGTAACATTGGGTACTATTCCTTTGACATTGGGTACTATTCTTGTAACATTGGGTACTATTCCTGTCACATTAGGTACTATTCTTGAAACATTGGGTACTATTCTTGTAACACTGGGTACTATTCCTGTCACATTTGGTACTATTCCTGTAACATTAGGTACTATTCTTGAAACATTGGGTAGTATTCTTGTAACACTGGGTACTATTCCTGTCACATTTGGTACTATTCCTGTAACATTAGGTACTATTCTTGTAACATTGGGTACTATTCTTGTAACATTGGGTACTATTCTTGTAACATTTGGTACTATTCCTGTAACATTAGGTACTATTCTTGTAACATTTGGGTATTATTCCTGTAACATTGGGAACTATTCCTGTAACACTGGCTACTATTCCTGTAACATTGGGTACTATTCCTGTAACACTGGGTACTATTCCTGTAACATTGGGTACAATTCCTGTAACATTAGGTACTATTCTTGTAACATAGGGTAATATTCCTGTAACATTGGGTACTATTCCTGTAACATTGGGTACTATTCCTGTAACATTGGGTACTATTCCTGTAACATTAGCTCCTATTCCTGTAACATTGGGTATTATTCCTGTAACATTGGGTACTATTCCTGTAACATTGGGTACTATTCATGTAACATTAGGTACTATTACTGTAACATTGGGTACTATTCCTGTAACATTAGGTACTTGTCCAGTATTCCTGTAACATTGGGTACTATTCCTGTAACATTAGGTACTAGTCCAGTATTCTTGTAACATTGGGTACTATTCCTCTAACATTGGGTACTATTCCTGTAACATTGGGTACTTTTCCTGTAACATTAGGTACTATTCCTGTAACATTGGGTACTATTCCTGTAACATTAGGTACTATTCTTGTAACATTGGGTATTATTCCTGTAACATTGGGTACTCTTCCTGTAACATTGGGTACTATTCTTGTAACATTGGGTACTATTCTTGTAACATTGGGTACTATTCCTGTAACATTGGGTATTATTCCTGTAACATTGGGTACTATTCCTGTAACATTGGGTACTCTTCCTGTAACATTAGGTACTATTCTTGTAACATTGGGTTATTTTCCTGTAACATTGGCTACTAGTCCAGTATTCCTGTAACATTGGGTACTACTCCTGTAACATTGGGTACTAGTCCAGTATTCTTGTAACATTGGGTACTATTCCTCTAACATTGGGTACTATTCCTGTAACATTGGGTACTATTCCTGTAACATTAGCTCCTATTCCTGTAACATTGGGTATTATTCCTGTAACATTGGGTACTATTCCTGTACCATTGGGTACTATTCCTGTAACATTAGGTACTATTACTGTAACATTGGGTACTATTCCTGTAACATTAGGTACTTGTCCAGTATTCCTGTAACATTGGGTACTATTCCTGTAACATTAGGTACTAGTCCAGTATTCTTGTAACATTGGGTACTATTCCTCTAACATTGGCTCCTATTCCTGTAACATTGGGTACTATTCCTGTAACATTAGGTACTATTCTTGTAACATTGGGTATTATTCCTGTAACATTGGGTACTCTTCCTGTAACATTGGGTACTATTCTTGTAACATTCGGTACTATTCTTGGAACATTGGGTAGTATTCCTGTAACATTGGGTACTATTCCTGTAACATTGGGTACTATTCCTGTAACATTATGTACTATTCTTGTAACTATAGGTACTATTCCTGTAACATTGGGTACTATTCCTGTAACATTAGGTACTATTTCTGTAACATTAGGTACTATTCCTGTAACATTGGGTACTATTCCTGTAACATTGGGTACTATTCATGTAACATTAGGTACTATTCCTGTAACATTGGGTACTATTCCTGTAACATTAGGTACTATTCTTGTAACATTGGGTACTAGTCCAGTATTCCTGTAACATTGGGCACTATTCCTGTAATTTTGGGTACTATTCCTATCACATTGGGTACTATTCCTGTAACATTGTTTACTATTCCTATAACATTGGGTACTAATCCAGTATTCCTGTAACATTGTGAAATAGTTCTGTAACATTGGGTACTATTCCTGTCACATTGGGTACTATATTCCTGCACATTAGGTACTAGTCCAGTATTCCTGTAACATTGGGAACTATTCCTGTAACATTAGGTACTATTCTTGTAACACTGGGTATTATTGCTGTAACATTGGGTACTCTTCCTGTAACATTGGGTACTATTCTTGTAACATTCGGAACTATTCTTGTAACATTGGGTACTATTCCTGTAACATTGGGTACTATTCCTGTAACATTAGGAACTAGTCCAGTATTCCTGTAACATTGGGTACTATTCCTGTAACATTGGGTACTATTCCTGTATAATTAGGTACTATTCTTGTAACATTGGGTATTATTCCTGTAACATTAGGTACTACTTCCTGTAACATTGGGTACTATTCTTGTAACATTGGGTACTATTCTTGTAACATTGGGTACTATTCCTGTAACATTAGGTACTATTCTTGTAACATTGGGTATTATTCCTGTAACACTGGGTACTATTCCTGTAACATTGGCTACTATTCTTGTAACATT
>NW_027012095.1:0-20845 GCF_036934945.1 Oncorhynchus masou masou
ACTACACCTGGCTATCAGCGGGAGCCTTGTCTGGCAGCACCATGGAGTGACACCTTACCACCACTACACCTGGCTATCAGCGGAGCCTTGTCTGGCAGCACCATGGAGTGACACCTTACCACCACTACACCTGGCTATCAGCGGAGCCTTGTCTGGCAGCACCATGGAGTGACTCCTTACCACCACTACACCTGGCTATCAGCGGAGCCTTGTCTGGCAGCACCATGGAGTGACACCTTACCACCACTACACCTGGCTATCAGCGGAGCCTTGTCTGGCAGCACCATGGAGTGACTCCTTACCACCACTACACCTGGCTATCAGCGGAGCCTTGTCTGGCAGCACCATGGAGTGAGCACCTTACCACCACTACACCTGGCTATCAGCGGAGCCTTGTCTGGCAGCACCATGGAGTGACTCCTTACCACCACTACACCTGGCTATCAGCGGAGCCTTGTCTGGCAGCACCATGGAGTGACACCTTACCACCACTACACCTGGCTATCAGGCGGAGCCTTGTCTGGCAGCACCATGGAGTGACTCCTTACCACCACTACACCTGGCTATCAGCGGAGCCTTGTCTGGCAGCACCATGGAGTGACACCTTACCACCACTACACCTGGCTATCAGCGGAGCCTTGTCTGGCAGCACCATGGAGTGACACCTTACCACCACTACACCTGGCTATCAGCGGAGCCTTGTCTGGCAGCACCATGGAGTGACACCTTACCACCACTACACCTGGCTATCAGCGGAGCCTTGTCTGGCAGCGAAATAGTATCAGCCTCATATCAGCCTCATTTACTGCCTGATACGGCTTAAACAAATGTGGTTTCTACTGACAATTGAGATGTACAAACTATTGCATGAGGGGACGACGAGCGTACATGTGTCCGGATCCCTCCAGTACCGATTCTCATTCTGTACACCAGTTCCGAGGGTCCAAGTCACCGGCTTTCTAGGCTTCACTGAACGGGTTTCATTAGCATCAACCCCGGACTGTCTTGTCTGATTACACACACCTGGTTCCCATTCCCCTGATGAGTATGTTATATATGTGCCCTCTGTTCCCTCTGTCAGTTATTGTTCCCATGTCCGTTGGTGGTGTAAGTACCTATGCGTTGGTGCAGCTGTTATGCTACGGGCTATATGCACTGCTCAAAAAAATAAAGGGAACACTAAAATAACACATCCTAGATCTGAATGAATGAAATATTCTTATTAAATACTTTTTTCTTTACATAGCTGAATGTGCTGACCACAAAATCACACAAAAATTATCAATGGAAATGAAATTTATCAACCCATGTAGGTCTGGGATTTGGAGTCACACTCAAAATTAGTGTGGAAAACCACACTACAGGCTGATCCAACATTGATGTAATGTCCTTAAAACAAGTCAAAATGAGGCTCAGTAGTGTGTGTGACCTCCACGTGCCTGTATGACCTCTCTACAACGCCTGGGCATGCTCCTGATGAGGTGGCGGATGGTCTCCTGGGGGATATCCTTCCAGACCTGGACTAAAGAATCCGCCAACTCCCTGGACAGTCTGTGGTGCAACATGGAGTTGGTGGATGGAGCGACACATGTCCCAGATGTGCCTCAATTGGATTCAGGTCTGGGGAACGTATGGCCAGTCCATAGCATCACGCCCTCTTTGCAGGAACTGCTGACACACCCAGCCACATGAGGTCTACATTGTCTTGGCATTAGGAAGTTGTGAACCCAGGGCCAACCGCACCAGCATATGGTCTCACAAGGGGTCTGAGGATCTCATCTCGGTACCTAAAGGCAGTCAGGCTACCTCTGGCGAGCACATGGAGGGCCAGCGCCCCCCAAAAATGCCACCACACACCATGACTGACCCACCGCCAAAACCGGTCATGCTGGAGGATGTTGCAGGCAGCAGAACGTTCTCCACGGCGTCTCCAGACTCTGTCACGTCTGTCACATGTGCTCAGTGTGAACCTGCTTTCATCTGTGAAGAGCACAGGGCCAGGCGAATTTGCCAATCTGGTTTTCTGGCAAATGCCAAACGTCCTGCATGATGTTGGGCTGTAAGCACAACCCCCACCTGTGGACGTCAGGGCCCTCATATCACACCTCATGGAGTCTGTTTCTGACTGTTTGAGCAGACACATGCACATTTGTGACCTGCTGGAGGTCATTTTGCAGGGCTCTGGCAGTGCTCCTCCTGCTCCTTGCACAAAGGCGGAGGCAGCGGTCCTGCTGCTGGGTGGTTGCCCTCCTACGGCCTCCTCCACATCTTCTGATGTACTGGCCTGTCTCCTGGTAGCGCCTCCATGCTCTGGACACTACGCTGACAGACACTGCAAACCTTCTTGCCACAGCTCGCATTGATGTGCCATCCTGGATGAGCTGCACTACGTGAGCCACTTGTGTGGGTTGTAGACTCGCCTCATGCTACCACTAGAGTGAAAGCACCGCTAGCATTCAAAAGTGACCAAAACATCAGCCAGGAAGCATAGAAACTGAGAAGTGGTCTGTGGTCACCACCTGCAGAACCACTCCTTTATTGGGGGTGTCTTGCTAATTGCCTATAATTTCCAACCTGTTGTCTATTCCATTTGGACAACAGCATGTGAAATTTGTGTGGACAGTTTGAATTCACAGAAGTTTCTCCACCTCTCTGTTTATCCCTCTCGCTTTGTCTCTACCTATTTCTCCACCTCTCATTCTCTCTACCTGTTTCTCCACCTCTTTGTTTCTCACCCTCTCTACCTGTTTCTCCCTCTTTCTCTCTGTTTCTCCCCTCTCTCTTTCGCTCTACATGTTCTTCCACCTCTGTTTCTCCACTCTCTCTACCTGTTTCTCCCCCTCTCTACCTGTTTCTCCCCTCTCTACCTGTTTCTCCCCCTCTGCTCTCTCTACCTGTTTCTCCACCTCTGTTTCTCTCTACCTGATTCTCCCCCTCTCTACCTGTTTCTCCACCCCTCTGTTTCTCTTCACCTGTTTCTCCCTCTCTCTTTCTCTCTACCTGTAATGGTTTTCTTTATGCTGAAAGAGTCGGACCAAAATGCGGCGTGGCTATTAAGATTCATGTTTAATAAAAAAACAACTAAACACAAACACTACAAAACAAGAAACTTAACATGAAAACAGAAACAGCCTATACTGGTGCAAAGTAACACATAGACAGTAACAAGGACAATCACCCACGACACACTCAAAGAATATGGCTGCCTAAATATGGTTCCCCAATCAGAGACAACGATAAACACCTGCTCTCTGATTGAGAACCACTTCAGACAGCCATAGACTAAGCTAGAAAACCCCACTAAGCTACAATCCCAATACTCTAGAAAAACCCCAAGACAAAAACACACCACATACCAAAACCCATGTCACACCCTGGCCTGAACAAATAAATACAGAAAACACAAAATATTAAGACCAGGGCATGACACTACCTGTTTCTCCACCGCTCTGTTCTCTCCCTTTTTCTCCACCTCTCTCTCTCCACCTCTGTTCTCCCTCTCTCTCTCTATACATGTTTCTCCCTCTCTTTCTCTATACATGTCTCCCCCTCGCTCAACCCGTTTCTCCACCCCTTCTTTCTCTACCTGTTTCTCCACCTCTTTCTCTACCTGTTTCTCCACCTCTCTACCTGTTTCCTCCGCCTGTTTCTCCACCTCTCTGTACCTGTTTCTCCACCTCTACCCGTTTCTCCACCTCTACCCGTTTCTCCACCTCTCACCCGTTTCTCCACCTCTCCTTCCTGTTTCTTCACCTCTCTCCGTTTCTCCACCTCTTTCTCTCTCTACCCGTTTCTCCACCTCTCTATTTCCTCCTCTACCTGTTTCCTCCCTCTCCCTCTACCTGTTTCTCCCTCTACCCGTTTCTCCTCTCTTTCTCCACCTCTTCCTTTCTCCACCTCTGTTGCTCTCTTCCGTTTCTCCACCTCTTCCCGTTTCTCCACTGCCTCTTGTTTCTCACCTCTTTCTCTCTCCCGTTTCTCACTCTGTTGCTCTCTTCCCGTTTCTCCACGTTGCTCTCTCCTTTCTCCACCCTGTTGTCTCTTCGTTTCTCTTTCTCTCTTCCGTTTCTCCACCTCTGTTCCGTTTCTCCTCTCTTTCTCTCTACCTGTTTCTCCACCCTCCGTTTCTCCCGCTCTTTCTCTCTACCTGTTTCTCCACCCCATGCTTGCTCTCTTCCTGTTTCTCCACCTCTTTCTCTCTACCTGTTTCTCCACCTCTGTTGCTCTCTTCCCGTTTCTCCACCTCTTTCTCTCTACCTGTTTCTCCACCTCTGTGTTCCTCCACCCCATGTTTCTCCACCTCTGTTCTCTCTACCTGTTTCTCCACCTCTCTGTTTCCTCCACCTCTGTGTCTCTCTACCTGTTTCTATCACCTCTGTTTCTCCACCCTCTTTCTCTCCACTCTGTTTCTCCACCTCTCCGTTTCTCCACTCTCTTTCTCTCTACCTGTTTCTCCACCCCTTCTCTCTCTACCTGTTTCTCCACCTCTCTCTCTACCTGTTTCTCCATCTCTCTCTACCTGTTTCTCCACCTCTCTCTACCTGTTTCTCCACCTCTTTCTCTCTACCTGTTTCTCCACCTCTACCTGTTTCTCCACCTCTCTCTCTCTGCTTGTTTCTCCACTTGTTTCTCCACCTCTTTCTCTCTACCTGTTTCTCCACCTCTCGCTCTACCTGCTCTCCACCTCTTTCTCTCTACCTGTTTCTCCACCTCTCTTTCTCTCTACCTGTTTCTCCACCTCTTTCTCTCTACCTGTTTCTCCACCTCTCTCTCTCTACCTGTTTCTCCACCTCTCTCTCTCTCTACCTGTTTCTCCACCCTCTGTTTCTCCACCTCCTCTCTCTCTACCTGTTTCTCCACCTCTTCTCTCTACCTGTTTCCTCCTCCACCTCTTTCTCTCTACCTGTTTCTCCACCTCTTTCTCTCTACCTGTTTCTCCACCTCTTTCTCTCTACCCGTTTCTCCACCTCTTTCTCTCTACCTGTTTCTCCACCTCTTTCTCTCTACCTGTTTCTCCACCTCTTTCTCTCCACCTGTTTCTCCACCTCTGTTTCTCCACCTCTCTCTTCTCTCTACCTGTTTCTCCACCTCTTTCTCTCTACCCTGTTTCTCCACCTCTTTCTCTCTACCTGTTTCTCCACCTCTCTCTCTCTCTACCTGTTTCTCCACCTCTCTCTCTCTCTACCTGTTTCTCCACCTCTTTCTCTCTACCTGTTTCCTCCACCTCTCTCTCTCTCTACCTGTTTCTCCACCCCTCTTTCTCTCTACCTGTTTCTCCACCTCCTCTCTCTACCTGTTTCTCCACTCTCTCTCCACTCTTCTCTCTACCTCTACCTGTTTCTCCACCTCTCTTCTCTCTACCTGTTTCTCCACCTCTCTGTTTCTCCACCTCTTTTCTCCACCTTCTCTCTACTCCTGTTTCTCCACCTCTTCTCTCTACCTGTTTCTCCACCTCTCTTTCTCTCTACCTGTTTCTCCACCTCTTTCTCTCTACCTGTTTCTCCACCTCTCTGTTTCTCCACCTCTTTCTCCACCTCTTTCTCCACCTGTTTCTCCACCTCTTTCTCTCTACCTGTTTCTCCACCTCTCTTTTCTCTCTACCTGTTTCTCCACCTCTTTCTCTACCTGTTTCTCCACCTCTTTCTCTCTACCTGTTTCTCCATCTTTCTCTCTACCTGTTTCTCCACCTCTCTTCTCTCTACCTGTTTCTCCACCTCTCTGTTTCTCCACCTCTCTTTCTCTCTACCTGTTTCTCCACCTCTACCTGTTTCTCCACTCTCTACCTGTTTCTCCACCTCTCTTTCTCTCTACCTGTTTCTCCACCTCCTCTCTCTACCTGTTTCTCCACCTCTCTCCACCTCTTTCTCTACCTGTTTCTCCACCTCTTCTCTCTACCTGTTTCTCCACCTCTCTTCTACTCTGTTTCTCCACCCGTTTCTCCACCTCTCTTCTCTCTACCTGTTTCTCCACCTCTTACTCTCTACCTGTTTCTCCACCTCTTTCTCTCTACCTGTTTCTCCACCTCTCTGTTTCTCCACCTCTTTCTCTCTACCTGTTTCTCCACCCTGTTTCTCCACCTCTCTTCTCTCTACCTGTTTCTCCACCTCTTTCTCTACCTGTTTCTCCACCTCTCTTTCTCTCTACCTGTTTCTCCACCTCTTTCTCTCTACCTGTTTCTCCACCTCTTCTCTCACCTGTTTCTCCACCTCTACCTGTTTCTCCACCTCTACCTGTTTCTGTCACGCTCTTGATCTTAGTATTCTGTGTCTTCGTTTCATTAGTTGGTCAGGCCAGCGTGTGACATGGGTTTATACTGTTGTATTTCGTAGCGCTTCTTTCTTTCTCTACCTACTGGGATTGCGGCTGAGTCGGGGTGTTGCATAGGTCTGGCTGCCTGAGGCGGTTCTCAATCAGAGTCAGGTGATTCTCTGATTGGGAACCGTATTTAGGTAGCCTGGGTTTCACTTTGCATTTCGTGGTGACTGCTCCTGTCTCTGTGTTTCTCCACCTCTCTCTCTCTACCTGTTTTCCACGTTCCTCTACCTGTTTCTCTACCTCTATTCTCTCTACCTGTTTCTCCACCTCTTTCTCTCTACCTGTTTCTCCACCTCTTCTCTCTCTACCTGTTTCTCCACCTCTCCTCTACCTGTTTCTCCACCTCTGTTTCTCCACCTCTTTCTTCTACCTGTTTCTCCACCTCTCTGTTTCTCCACCTCTCTTTTCTCTACCTGTTTCTCCACCTCCTTTCTCTCTACCTGTTTCTCCACCTCACTTTCTCTCTACCTGTTTCTCCACCTCTTTCTCTCTACCTCTGTTTCTCCACCTCTCTTTCTCTCTACCTGTTTCTCCACCTCTCTTCTCTCCACCTCTCTTTCTCTCTACCTGTTTCTCCACCTCTACCGTTTCTCCACCTCTGTTTCTCCACCTCTCTTTCTCTCTACCTGTTTCTCCACCTCTTTCTCTCTACCTGTTTCTCCACCTCTTGTTTCTCCACCTCTTTCTCTCTACCTGTTTCTCCACCTCTTTCTCTCTACCTGTTTCTCCACCTCTTTCTCTCTACCTGTTTCTCCACCCTCTTCTCTCTACCTGTTTCTCCACCTCCCTCTCTACTTGTTTCTCCACCTCTCTCCACCTCTCTCTCTACCTGTTTCTCCACCTCTCTCTCTACCTGTTTCTCCACCTCTCTTCTCTCTACCTGTTTCTCCACCTCTTCTCTCTACCTGTTTCTCCACCTCTCTTTCTCTCTACCTGTTTCTCCACCTCTTTCTCTCTACCTGTTTCTCCACCTCTTTCTCTCTACCTGTTTCTCCACCTCTCTGTTTCTCCACCTCTCTCTTCTCTACCTGTTTCTCCACCTCTTCTCTACCTGTTTCTCCACCTGTTTCTCCACCTTCTCTCTACCTGTTTCTCCACCTCTTTCTCTCTACCTGTTTCTCCACCTCTTTCTCTCTACCTGTTTCTCCACCTCTTCTCTCTACCTGTTTCTCCACCTCTCTTTCTCTCTACCTGTTTCTCCACCTCTCTTTCTCTCTACCTGTTTCTCCACCTCTTTCTCTCACCTGTTTCCTCCACCTCTCTCTCTCTACCTGTTTCCTCCACCTCTTTCTCTCTACCTGTTTCTCCACCTCTTTCTCTCTACCTGTTTCTCCACCCCTCTCTCTCTCTACTTGTTTCTCCACTTCTGTTTCCTCCACCTCTCTTTCTCTACCTGTTTCTCCACCTCTGTTTCTCCACCTGTTTCTCCACCTCTTTCTCTCTACCTGTTTCTCCACCTCTTTCTCTCTACCTGTTTCTCCACCTCTCTGTTTCCCCACCTCTTTCTCTCTACCTGTTTCTCCACCTCTTTCTCTCTACCTGTTTCTCCACCTCTGTTTCTCCACCTCTCCACCTTTCTCTCTACCTGTTTCTCCACCTCTTTCTCTCTACTTGTTTCTCCACTTCTGTTTCTCCACCTCTTTCTCTCTTCTACCTCTTTCTCTACCTGTTTCTCCACCTCTCTCTCTACCTGTTTCTCCACCTCTTTCTCTCTACCTGTTTCTCCACCTCTCTGTTTCTCCACCTCTCTTTCTCTCTACCCGTTTCTCCACCTCTTTCTCTCCACCTGTTTCTCCACCTCTCTTACTCTCTACCTGTTTCTCCACCTCTCTGTTTCTCCACCTCTTCTCTCTCTACCTGTTTCTCCAATTCTTCTCTCTACCTGTTTCTCCACCTCTTTCTCTCTACCTGTTTCTCCACCTCTCTGTTTCTCCACCTCTCTTCTCTCTACCTGTTTCTCCACCTCTTCTCTCTTACCTGTTTCTCCACCTCACTTTCTCTCTACCTGTTTCTCCACCTCTCTTTCTCTCTACCTGTTTCTCCACCTCTCTTTCTCTCTCTACCTGCTTCTCCAATTTCTTCTCTCTACCTGTTTCTCCACCTCTTTCTCTACCTGTTTCTCCACCTCACTTCTCTCTACCTGTTTCTCCACCTCTCTTCTCTCTACCTGTTTCTCCACCTCTTTCTCCACCTGTTTCTCCACCTCTTTCTCTCTACCTGTTTCTCCACCTCTTTCTCTCTACCTGTTTCTCCACCTCTCTGTTTCTCCACCTCTCTGTTTCTCCACCTCTCTTTCTCACCTGTTTCTCCACCTCTTTCTCTCTACCTGTTTCTCCACCTCTTCTCTCTACCTGTTTCTCCACCTCTCTTTCTCTCTACCTGTTTCTCCACTCTCTACCTGTTTCTCCACCTCTCTTTCTCTCTACCTGTTTCTCCACCTCTTTCTCTCTACCTGTTTCTCCACCTCTTTCTCTCTACCTGTTTCTCCACCTCTTTCTCTCTACCTGTTTCTCCACCTCTTTCTCTCTACCTGTTTCTCCACCTCTCTGTTTCTCCATCTTTCTCTCTACCTGTTTCTCCACCTCTTTCTCTCTACCTGTTTCTCCACCTCTCTGTTTCTACTCTCCTCACCTGTTTCTCCACCTCTTTCTCTCTACCTGTTTCTCCACCTCTTTCTCTCTACCTGTTTCTCCACCTCTCTCTCTACTGTTTCTCCACCTCTGTTTCTCCACCTCTTTCTCTCTACCCGCTTCTCCACCTCTCTCTCTCCACCTGCTTCTCCACCTGTTCTCCACTCTTCTCTCTACCTGTTTCTCCACCTCTTTCTCTCTACCTGTTTCTCCACCTCTTTCTCTCTACCTGTTTCTCCACCTCTTTCTCTCTACCTGTTTCCTCCACCTCTCTCTCTCTCTACCTGTTTCTCCACCTCTTCTCTCTCTACCTGTTTCTCCACCTCTTTCTCTCTACCTGTTTCTCCACCTCTCTGTTTCTCCACCTCTCTTTCTCTACTACCTGTTTCTCCACCTCTCCTTCTCTCTCTACCTGTTTCTCCACCTCTTTCTCTCTACCTGTTTCTCCACCTCTTTCTCTCTACCTGTTTCTCCACCTCTCTTCTCTCTACCTGTTTCTCCACCTCTTTCTCTCTACCTGTTTCTCCACCTCTCTTCTCTCTACCTGTTTCTCCACTCTCTTTCTCTACCTGTTTCTCCACCTCTCTTCTCTCTACCTGTTTCTCCACCTCTCTTTCTCTCTACCTGTTTCTCCACCTCTTTCTCTCTACCTGTTTCTCCACCTCTTTCTCTCTACCTGTTTCTCCACCTCTTCTCTCTACCTGTTTCTCCACCTCTCTGTTTCTCCACCTCTTTCTCTCTACCTGTTTCTCCACCTCTTTCTCTCTACCTGTTTCTCCACCTCTCTCCGTTTCTCCACCTCTGTTTCTCCACCTCTTTCTCTCTACCTGTTTCTCCACCTCCTTTCTCTCTACCTGTTTCTCCACCTCTCTTTCTCTCTACCTGTTTCTCCACCTCTCTTCTCTCTACCTGTTTCTCCACCTCTCTGTCTCTCTACCTGTTTCTCCACCTCTGTTTCTCTCTACCTGTTTCTCCACCTCTCTTTCTCTCTACCTGTTTCTCCACCTCTGTTCTCTCTACCTGTTTCTCCACCTCTTTCTCTCTACCTGTTTCTCCACCTCTTTCTCTCTACCTGTTTCTCCACCTCTCCTGTTTCTCCACCTCTTTCTCTCACCTGTTTCTCCACCTCTTCTCTCTACCTGTTTCTCCACCTCTTTCTCTCTACCTGTTTCTCCACCTCTTTCTCTCTACCTGTTTCTCCACCTCTTTCTCTCTACCTGTTTCTCCACCTCTTTCTCTCTACCTGTTTCTCCACCTCTCTTTCTCTCTACCTGTTTCTCCACCTCCTTTCTCTCTACCTGTTTCTCCACCTCTTTCTCTCTACCTGTTTCTCCACCTCTTTCTCTCTACCTGTTTCTCCACCTCTTTCTCTCTACCTGTTTCTCCACCTCTTTCTCTCTACCTGTTTCTCCACCTCTTTCTCTCTACCTGTTTCTCCACCTCTCTCTCTCTACCTGTTTCTCCACCTCTCTTTCTCTCTACCTGTTTCTCCACCTCTCTTTCTCTCTACCTGTTTCTCCACCTCTCTTCTCTCTACCTGTTTCTCCACCTCCTCTTTCTCTCTACCTGTTTCTCCACCTCTTTCTCTCTACCTGTTTCTCCACCTCTGTTTCTCCACCTCTTTCTCCCTACCTGTTTCTCCACCTCTCTTTCTCTCTACCTGTTTCTCCACCTCTTTCTCTCTACCTGTTTCTCCACCTCTTTCTCTCTACCTGTTTCTCCACCTCTTTCTCTCTACCTGTTTCTCCACCTCTCTTCTCTCTACCTGTTTCTCCACCTCTTTCTCTCTACCTGTTTCTCCACCTCTCTTTCTCTCTACCTGTTTCTCCACCTCTTTCTCTCTACCTGTTTCTCCACCTCTCTTTCTCTCTACCTGTTTCTCCACCTCTTTCTCTCTACCTGTTTCTCCACCTCCTTTCTCTCTACCTGTTTCTCCACCTCTCCCTTTCTCTCTACCTGTTTCTCCACCTCTGTTTCTCCACCTTCTCTCTACCTGTTTCTCCACCTCTTTCTCTCTACCTGTTTCTCCACTCTCTGTTTCTCCACCTCTCTTTCTCTCTACCTGTTTCTCCACCCTCCTGTTTCTCCACCTCTTTCTCTCTACCTGTTTCTCCACCTCTCTTTCTCTCTACCTGTTTCTCCACCTCTTTCTCTCTACCTGTTTCTCCACCTCTTCTCTCTACCTGTTTCTCCACCTCTGTTTCTCCACCTCTTTCTCTCTACCTGTTTCTCCACCTCTTTCTCTCTACCTGTTTCTCCACCTCTCTTTCTCTCTACCTGTTTCTCCACCTCTCTCTCTCGTTTCTCCACCTCTTTCTCTCTACCTGTTTCTCCACCTCTCTACCTGTTTCTCCACTTCTCTTTCTCTCTACCTGTTTCTCCACCTCTCTTTCTCTCACCTGTTTCTCCACCTCTTTCTCTCTACCTGTTTCTCCACCTCTCTTCTCTCTACCTGTTTCTCCACCTCTTTCTCTACCTGTTTCTCCACCTCCTTTCTCTCTACCTGTTTCTCCACCTCTTTCTCTCTACCTGTTTCTCCACCTCTCTTTCTCTCTACCTGTTTCTCCACCTCTTTCTCTCTACCTGTTTCTCCACCTCTCTGTCTCTCCACCTCGTTTCTCCACCTCTTCTCTCTACCTGTTTCTCCACCTCTCTTTTCTCTACCTGTTTCTCCACCTCTTTCTCTCTACCTGTTTCTCCACCTCTGTTTCTCCACCTCTTTCTCTCTACCTGTTTCTCCACCTCTCTTCTCTCTACCTGTTTCTCCACCTCTTTCTCTCTACCTGTTTCTCCACCTCTTTCTCTCTACCTGTTTCTCCACCTCTTTCTCTCTACCTGTTTCTCCACCTCTTTCTCTCTACCTGTTTCTCCACCTCTCTTTCTCTCTACCTGTTTCTCCACCTCTCTTCTCTCTACCTGTTTCTCCACCTCTCTTTCTCTCTACCTGTTTCTCCACCTCTTTCTCTCTACCTGTTTCTCCACCTCTTTCTCTCTACCTGTTTCTCCACCTCTCTTTCTCTCTACCTGTTTCTCCACCTCTTTCTCTCTACCTGTTTCTCCACCTCTCTGTTTCTCCACCTCTTTCTCTCTACCTGTTTCTCCACCTCTCTTTCTCTCTACCTGTTTCTCCACCTCTCTTCTCTCTACCTGTTTCTCCACCTCTCTTTCTCTCTACCTGTTTCTCCACCTCTCTTTCTCTCTACCTGTTTCTCCACCTCTTCTCTCTCTTTCTCCACCTGTTTCTCCACCTCTCTTTCTCTCTACCTGTTTCTCCACCTCTCTCTCTACCTGTTTCTCCACCTCTGTTCTCTCTACCTGTTTCTCCACCTCTTTCTCTCTACCTGTTTCTCCACCTCTCTTTCTCTCTACCTGTTTCTCCACCTCTTTCTCTCTACCTGTTTCTCCACCTCTCTTCTCTCTACCTGTTTCTCCACCTCTGTTTCTCCACCTCTCTCTCTCTCTCTGTTTCTCCACCTGTTTCTCCACCTCTCTTCTCTCTACCTGTTTCTCCACCTCTCTGTTTCTCCACCTCTTTCTCTCTACCTGTTTCTCCACCTCTTTCTCTCTACCTGTTTCTCCACCTCTCTTTCTCTCTACCTGTTTCTCCACCTCTCTTTCTCTCTACCTGTTTCTCCACCTCTCTTTCTCTCTACCTGTTTCTCCACCTCTCTTCTCTCTACCTGTTTCTCCACCCTCTCTTCTCTCTACCTGTTTCTCCACCTCTTTCTCTCTACCTGTTTCTCCACCTCTTTCTCTCTACCTGTTTCTCCACCTCTTCTCTCTACCTGTTTCTCCACCTCTTTCTCTCTACCTGTTTCTCCACTCTCTGTTTCTCCACCTCTTTCTCTACCTGTTTCTCCACCTCTTTCTCTCTACCTGTTTCTCCACCTCTTTCTCTCTACCTGTTTCTCCACCTCTCTTCTCTCTACCTGTTTCTCCACCTCTTTCTCTCTCCTGTCTCTACCTGTTTCTCCACCTCTTCTACCTGTTTCTCCACCTGTCTCTTCTACCTGTTTCTCCACCTCTCTTTTCTCTACCTGTTTCTCCACCTCTTTTCTCCACCTGTTTCTTTCTCTCTACCTGTTTCTCCACCTCTTTCCTCTACCTGTTTCTCCACCTACCTGTTTCTCCACCTCTGTTTCCATTCACCTTCTGTTTCTCCACCTCTGTTTCTCCACCTCTGTTTCTCCACCCTGTTTCTCCACCTCTCTACCTGTTTCTCCACTCTCCACCTCTGTTTATTCACCTCTCTTTCTCCACTCTACCTGTTTCTCCACCTCTGTTCTCTCCACCTCTGTTTCTCCACCTCTTTCTCTCTACCTGTTTCTCCACCTCTTTCTACCTGTTTCTCCACCCTGTTTCTCCTGTCTCTTTCTCTCTACCTGTTTCTCCACCTCTCTTTCTCCCTACCTGTTTCTCCACCTCTTCTCTCTACCTGTTTCTCCACCTCTCTGTTTCTTCTCTCTACCTGTCTCTCCACCTTTCTCCCTACCTGTTTCTCCACCTCTTTCTCTCTACCTGTTTCTCCACCTCTTTCTCTCTACCTGTTTCTCCACCTCTTTCTCTCTACCTGTTTCTCCACCTCTTCTCTCTACCTGTTTCTCCACCTCTGTTTCTCCACCTCTTTTCTCTACCTGTTTCTCCACCTCTTTCTTTCTCTCTACCTGTTTCTCCACCTCTCTCTCTACCTGTTTCTCCACCTCTACCTGTTTCTCCACCTCTCTCTACCTGTTTCTCCACCTCTGTTTTCCACCTCCACTCTCTACCTTCTCTCCACCTGTTTCTCCACCTCTCTTCTCTCTACCTGTTTCTCCACCTCTTCTCTCTACCTGTTTCTCCACTCTGTTTCTCTTACTCTCTACCTGTTTCTCCACCCTCTTTCTCTCTACCTGTTTCTCCACCTCTGTTTCTCCACCTCTCTGTTTCTCCACCTCTCTCTCTACCTGTTTCTCCACCTCTGTTTCTCCACCTCTCTTTCTCTCTACCTGTTTCTCCACCTCTACCTGTTTCTGCTCCTCTCAACCTGTTTCTCCACCCTCTGTTACACATGTTTTATCTCTCACCACATGCAGACACACAAAGAGGCACGGACATACACACACACACACACACACACACACAGTTTCTCTCTCAAACACTCCGTTACACCGTGCTGACCGACTTCGCTAGCAGAAATTGCCATAGAAATTGGCCTCTCCGATGCATTTGTCTCCTGGCAGGGAGGCCCCACTTTAGGTGGTGGAACAAGACGGGCCTGTGGGTTGATAGGGCTGCTGGAGCAGGAAATGGAATGTGTCCGTCATAAAGCCGTCTGGGCTGTTGGAACTGAATGGCCCCGCTGTTCGTCTGCATGCTCCGTTACCTTCCACTGTGCCCTCGGCGCGCACCGGCGACACGGCAATTGGCCACATTATTACCTGACCACTGTATCAAAAGTAGCACGTCAGACATATGATTGGGCTCTACTGGAGTGGCAGGAATAAAGATGGGTGTTTATGGGTAAAGCTGTTGATGTCTTGGTAGCCCTATACATGTGAAATGGACATGGAGCAGAGATTGAAACTACCACTGGCAGTGAGCCCTCATCTCCAAGCTCTCTGCCCAGGAGGACAAGCTATTTGGTGTGACTTTGGCATCAACTACAACAAGAATGTAAATAAATAAATCACAGGCCGACCCCAGTTGAGAAACGTGTGTTCGCCAATAATACATCAAGTGGAATTAAACTTCAAAAGACAGCCAGCGTGTTGTCCAACTGAGCACTGTAATGACTGCAACCCCAACCACCTCTGCCTCTCGCTGCCTCTCTCCATTCTGAACAGGGTTAAGAAAAGAGCAGCTACATATTATCCACAAATCTGTCTGTATTTCTGTATTCATTGGGAGCTTCAACAGATCAAAGGGTCTGTGTGAGGATCTGTGTGTGTAAACCGTTGGTGAGATGCGCAGAGCAGGACTACCTGTCTTGAAGAGGATCGGCAGACAGCAGACGGGCCTATCAAAGAGCTGCCACCTCACACACGCATGTCATGCACCAGGCGTTCATCTCATCTGATGCTAGGGGAGAGGCGGGGGGGAGACAGATGGACAGGGAGGGAGAGGAAGCAGGTATTGTATGGGTAGTTCTAGATTTAGATTTATTAGGATCCCCTGTTAGCCGACGCCACTGGGGACGGTTGGACTTACTGGGGTCTGACACGTTATCAAAAAGACATACAGACTAAAGACTTTACAATTTACATACGTTTAAAAACATGAACATGTAGCGTGTGTGTGTGTGTGTGCGCAAGATCTATCAATTCCACATACATGTCAGTAGAGTGGAAGGGGGAGACATAAGAGAGCATGAAACAGTTTTACCACTTGTTGGGATGGGAGCAGCCAATTCACAATATGAATAGGTTGTGGCAGGTAGCCCAGCGGTTAACAGCATTGGGCCGTAACTAGAAAGGGGTTGCTGGTTCAAATCCCTTGAGCCGGCAAGGTGGAAAACTATTGCCCTGCCCATGAGCAAGGCCCCCAACAAGAACTGCGCTGTGGACGTTGATTAAGGCAGCCCTCCGCACTCTCTGATTCAGAAAGGTTTGGGTTAAATGCGGAAGACCCATTTCTGTTGAACGAGTCAGTTGTGCAACTGACTCGTGTCCCTCCCCAGTGGCTTGCTCTACAGAATAACTTCCTGGTTAGCCGAATGTTATGATGAAAAGTCTCTTTTTCTTTTGTGTTTGACACAAAAGGCCATCTTTATTTCTGTATACACATATCAGAATACACAGACACATGGAGAATGTATTGGCTATATGCTTCAGGAGAGGCATATTTAGATGTTTATAGTGAGACCAGAAAATAACTCCGTGGCGATCACCCAGTTTCCCTGACAACAAAATAGCTTCCATCCCATTAATGAAGGTGTAGCCCGTCTTATACACACACACACACACACACACACACACACACACACAGAGAGAGAGAGACAGAGAGAGAGAGAGACAGACAGAGAGAGACAGACAGACAGACAGACAGACAGACAGACAGAGACAGAGACAGAGCAGAGAGAGAGGTACAGTTGTGAGCCATTCTCACAGGCTTCAACACCCAAAAATTGCCAAAGCCTCCAGCCACCCGAGACACAGACTGTTGAAACTCAAAAACTTGAAACCCTTTCATCCATTCTAACTTGACATGTAAAGCCTTAGGGTTAAAGACATCATGAAAGAAGAATGTGGTTGACTTAAAGAGAGAACTGACTGTGTGAGAGTGGGTAAAACACCCACATTCACCACAAAGTGAGACACGATAAGTAAGACACTGTAGTACATACAGGCTATATGGTTAATTCCCTGAGATTGCCTAACAAACAGAAATGGCCTTATTGATTGGCGTGTTACAGATGCTGAGCTGACCACAACCCCCAGGTCTAATGACTGTTGTGGTACTGTGGTGTGGGTGGAATGACACTGGAGGTCATCTGAACAGCTGTGATGTCACTAAATGGTCTGCAGCCAAGTCTGGTCTGTATGAGAATCCATAAAGCCATGTGACCTAACCATGAAATAATCTGTCTCTAGCCTAGCGGGCCAGTGTTTTTCCAGATCTGGGGCTTTAGGGTACTGTATCAAGCATTTCAGAGTAGGAGTGCTGATCTAGGATCAGAATCAGATCCCCTGTCCATGTAATTTATTGTGAGCTAAAATGCCCAAACTGATCTGAAATCAGCAATCCTACTTTGGAGATGCTACATGTGGTCAGAAGTTGGGAAAAGGTGTTGCCCTACTCAACATGTGCTGAGGCTGAGCAGCAGTGGTTGGACCACCTGGTGGAGTGGTAGTGTTGTCAACACAGCATGGGCCTGGCATTAGATCTAACATGGCTTACCATAGGCCCAGGTGTGCTTTAGTTCTGACATGGCTTACCATAGGCCCAGGTGTGCTTTAGTTCTGACATGGCTTACCATAGGCCCAGGTGTGCTTTAGTTCTGACATGGCTTACCATAGGCCCAGGTGTGCTTTAGTTCTGACATGGCTTACCATAGGCCCAGGTGTTTTAGTTCTGACATGGCTTACCATAGGCCCAGGTGTGCTTTAGTTCTGACATGGCTTACCATAGGCCCAGGTGTGTTTTAGTTCTGACATGGCTTACCATAGGCCCAGGTGTGTTTTAGTTCTGACATGGCTTACCATAGGCCCAGGTAGGCCCAGGTGCTTTAGTTCTGACATGGCTTACCATAGGCCCAGGTGTGCTTTAGTTCTGACATGGCTTACCATAGGCCCAGGTGTGTTTTAGTTCTGACATGGCTTACCATAGGCCCAGGTGTGTTTTAGTTCTGACATGGCTTACCATAGGCCCAGGTGTGCTTTAGTTCTGACATGGCTTACCATAGGCCCAGGTGTGTTTTAGTTCTGACATGGCTTACCATAGGCCCAGGTGTGCTTTAGTTCTGACATGGCTTACCATAGGCCCAGGTGTGTTTTAGTTCTGACATGGCTTACCATAGGCCCAGGTGTGCTTTAGTTCTGACATGGCTTACCATAGGCCCAGGTGTGTTTTAGTTCTGACATGGCTTACCATAGGCCCAGGTGTGCTTTAGTTCTGACATGGCTTACCATAGGCCCAGGTGTGTTTTAGTTCTGACATGGCTTACCATAGGCCCAGGTGTGCTTTAGTTCTGACATGGCTTACCATAGGCCCAGGTGTGTTTTAGTTCTAACATGGCTTACCATAGGCCCAGGTGTGCTTTAGTTCTGACATGGCTTACCATAGGCCCAGGTGTGCTTTAGTTCTGACATGGCTTACCATAGGCCCAGGTGTGTTTTAGTTCTGACATGGCTTACCATAGGCCCAGGTGTGTTTTAGTTCTGACATGGCTTACCATAGGCCCAGGTGTGCTTTAGTTCTGACATGGCTTACCATAGGCCCAGGTGTGCTTTAGTTCTGACATGGCTTACCATAGGCCCAGGTGTGCTTTAGTTCTGACATGGCTTACCATAGGCCCAGGTGTGCTTTAGTTCTGACATGGCTTACCATAGGCCCAGGTGTGCTTTAGTTCTGACATGGCTTACCATAGGCCCAGGTGTGCTTTAGTTCTGACATGGCTTACCATAGGCCCAGGTGTGCTTTAGTTCTGACATGGCTTACCATAGGCCCAGGTGTGTTTTAGTTCTGACATGGCTTACCATAGGCCCAGGTGTGTTTTAGTTCTGACAGGTGTGCTTTAGTTCTGACATGGCTTACCATAGGCCCAGGTGTGTTTTAGTTCTGACATGGCTTACCATAGGCCCAGGTGTGTTTTAGTTCCAGGTGTACTTTAGTTCTGACATGTGCTTACTGACATGGCTACCATAGGCCCAGGTGTGTTTTAGTTCTGACATGGTTTACCATAGGCCCAGGTGTGCTTTAGTTCTGACATGGCTTACCATAGGCCCAGGTGTGTTTTAGTTCTGACATGGCTTACCATAGGCCCAGGTGTGTTTTTTAGTTCTGACATGGCTTACCATAGGCCCAGGTGTGTTTTAGTTCTGACATAGCTTACCATAGGCCCAGGTGTGTTTTAGTTCTGACATGGCTTACCATAGGCCCAGGTGTGTTTTAGTTCTGACATGGCTTACCATAGGCCCAGGTGTGCTTTAGTTGACATGGCTTACATGGCTTTAGTTCACTATAGCCCAGGTGTGCTTTAGTTCTGACATGGCTTACCATAGGCCCAGGTGTGCTTTAGTTCTGACATGGCTTACCATAGGCCCAGGTGTGCTTTAGTTCTGACATGGCTTTCATCTAGGCCCAGGTGTAATACTTTAGTTCTGACATGGCTTACCATAGGCCCAGGTGTGTTTTAGTTCTGACATGGCTTACCATAGGCCCAGGTGTGTTTTAGTTCTGACATGGTTTACCATAGGCCCAGGTGTGCTTTAGTTCTGACATGGCTTACCATAGGCCCAGGTGTGTTTTAGTTCTGACATGGCTTACCATAGGCCCAGGTGTGCTTTAGTTCTGACATGGCTTACCATAGGCCCAGGTGTGCTTTAGTTCTGACATGGCTTACCATAGGCCCAGGTGTGTTTTAGTTCTGACATGGCTTACCATAGGCCCAGGTGTGTTTTAGTTCTGACATGGCTTACCATAGGCCCAGGTGTGTTTTAGTTCTGACATGGCTTACCATAGGCCCAGGTGTGCTTTAGTTCTGACATGGCTTACCATAGGCCCAGGTGTGTTTTAGTTCTGACATGGCTTACCATAGGCCCAGGTGTGCTTTAGTTCTGACATGGCTTACCATAGGCCCAGGTGTGTTTTAGTTCTGACATGGCTTACCATAGGCCCAGGTGTGTTTTAGTTCTGACATGGCTTACCATAGGCCCAGGTGTGTTTTAGTTCTGACATGGCTTACCATAGGCCCAGGTGTGTTTTAGTTCTGACATGGCTTACCATAGGCCCAGGTGTGCTTTAGTTCTGACATGGCTTACCATAGGCCCAGGTGTGTTTTAGTTCTGACATGGCTTACCATAGGCCCAGGTGTGTTTTAGTTCTGACATGGCTTACCATAGGCCCAGGTGTGTTTTAGTTCTGACATGGCTTACCATAGGCCCAGGTGTGCTTTAGTTCTGACATGGCTTACCATAGGCCCAGGTGTGCTTTAGTTCTGACATGGCTTACCATAGGCCCAGGTGTGCTTTAGTTCTGACATGGCTTACCATAGGCCCAGGTGTGCTTTAGTTCTGACATGGCTTACCATAGGCCCAGGTGTGCTTTAGTTCTGACATGGCTTACCATAGGCCCAGGTGTGCTTTAGTTCTGACATGGCTTACCATAGGCCCAGGTGTGCTTTAGTTCTGACATGGCTTACCATAGGCCCAGGTGTGTTTTAGTTCTGACATGGCTTACCATAGGCCCAGGTGTGTTTTAGTTCTGACAAGGCTTACCATAGGCCCAGGTGTGCTTTAGTTCTGACATGGCTTACCATAGGCCCAGGTGTGTTTTAGTTCTGACAAGGCTTACCATAGGCCCAGGTGTGCTTTAGTTCTGACATGGCTTACCATAGGCCCAGGTGTGCTTTAGTTCTGACATGGCTTACCATAGGCCCAGGTGTGCTTTAGTTCTGACATGGCTTACCATAGGCCCAGGTGTGTTTTAGTTCTGACATGGCTTACCATAGGCCCAGGTGTGTTTTAGTTCTGACATGGCTTACCATAGGCCCAGGTGTGTTTTAGTTCTGACATGGCTTACCATAGGCCCAGGTGTGCTTTAGTTCTGACATGGCTTACCATAGGCCCAGGTGTGCTTTAGTTCTGACATGGCTTACCATAGGCCCAGGTGTGCTTTAGTTCTGACATGGCTTACCATAGGCCCAGGTGTGCTTTAGTTCTGACATGGCTTACCATAGGCCCAGGTGTGCTTTAGTTCTGACATGGCTTACCATAGGCCCAGGTGTGCTTTAGTTCTGACATGGCTTACCATAGGCCCAGGTGTGCTTTAGTTCTGACATGGCTGAGCACATAGCATGTAGTGTGCTTTAGTTCTGACATGGCTACCATAGGCCCAGGTGTGTTTTAGTTCTGACATGGCTTACCATAGGCCCAGGTGTGCTTTAGTTCTGACATGGCTTACCATAGGCCTCAGGTGTGCTTTAGTTCTGACATGGCTTACCATAGGCCCAGGTGTGCTTTAGTTCTGACATGGCTTACCATAGGCCCAGGTGTGTTTTAGTTCTGACATGGCTTACCATAGGCCCAGGTGTGTTTTAGTTCTGACATGGCTTACCATAGGCCCAGGTGTGCTTTAGTTCTGATATGGCTTACCATAGGCCCAGGTGTGCTTTAGTTCTGACATGGCTTACCATAGGCCCAGGTGTGTTTTAGCCCCGGCTCCTCCCTGTAAACAGAGATGAAAAACTTTTTGCTAACGCACAG
>NW_027012096.1:0-20833 GCF_036934945.1 Oncorhynchus masou masou
TACACTGTAAACTACAGACACTGAGGTCCAGTGTCTACACTGTAAACTTCACAGACTAGGTCAGTGTCTACACTGTAAACTACAGACACTGAGGTCAGTGTCTACACTGTAAACTACAGACACTGAGGTCAATATCCGCACTGTAAACTACAGACACTGAGGTCAGTGTCTACACTGTAAACTACAGACACTGAGGTCAGTATCCACACTGTAAACTACAGACACTGAGGTCAGTGTCTACACTGTAAACTACAGACACTGAGGTCAGTGTCCACACTGTAAACTACAGACACTGAGGTCAGTGTCTACACTGTAAACTACAGACACTGAGGTCAGTGTCTACACTGTAAACTACAGACACTGAGGTCAGTGTCTACACTGTAAACTACAGACACTGAGGTCAATATCCACACTGTAAACTACAGACACTGAGGTCAGTATCTACACTGTAAACTACAGACACTGAGGTCAGTATCTACACTGTAAACTACAGACACTGAGGTCAGTGTCTACACTGTAAACTACAGACACTGAGGTCAATATCCACACTGTAAACTACAGACACTGAGGTCAGTGTCTACACTGTAAACTACAGACACTGAGGTCAGTGTCTACACTGTAAACTACAGACACTGAGGTCAATATCCACACTGTAAACTACAGACACTGAGGTCAGTATCTACACTGTAAACTACAGACACTGAGGTCAGTGTCTACACTGTAAACTACAGACACTGAGGTCAATATCCACACTGTAAACTACAGACACTGAGGTCAGTGTCTACACTGTAAACTACAGACACTGAGGTCAGTATCTACACTGTATACTACAGACACTGAGGTCAGTGTCTACACTGTAAACTACAGACACTGAGGTCAGTATCTACACTGTAAACTACAGACACTGAGGTCAGTGTCTACACTGTAAACTACAGACACTGAGGTCAATATCCACACTGTAAACTACAGACACTGAGGTCAGTGTCTACACTGTAAACTACAGACACTGAGGTCAGTATCTACACTGTAAACTACAGACACTGAGGTCCGTGTCTACACTGTAAACTACAGACACTGAGGTCAGTATCTACACTGTAAACTACAGACACTGAGGTCAGTGTCTACACTGTAAACTACAGACACTGAGGTCAATATCCACACTGTAAACTACAGACACTGAGGTCAGTGTCTACACTGTAAACTACAGACACTGAGGTCAGTGTCTACACTGTAAACTACAGACACTGAGGTCAGTATCTACACTGTAAACTACAGACACTGAGGTCAGTGTCTACACTGTAAACTACAGACACTGAGGTCAATATCCACACTGTAAACTACAGACACTGAGGTCAATATCCACACTGTAAACTACAGACACTGAGGTCAGTATCCACACTGTAAACTACAGACACTGAGGTCAGTATCCACACTGTAAACTACAGACACTGAGGTCAGTGTCTACACTGTAAACTACAGACACTGAGGTCAGTATCCACACTGTAAACTACAGACACTGAGGTCAGTGTCTACACTGTAAACTATAGACACTGAGGTCAGTATCTACACTGTAAACTATAGACACCGAGGTCAGTATCTACACTGTAAAATACAGACACTGAGGTCAATATCTACACTGTAAACTATAGACACTGAGGTCAGTATCTACACTGTAAACTATAGACACCGAGGTCAGTATCTATACTGTAAACTACACACACTGAGGTCAATGTCTACACTGTAAACTACAGACACTGAGGTCAATATCTACACTGTAAACTATAGACACTGAGGTCAGTATCTACACTGTAAACTACAGACACTGAGGTCAATATCCACACTGTAAACTACAGACACTGAGGTCAGTATCTACACTGTAAACTACAGACACTGAGGTCAGTATCCACACTGTAAACTACAGACACTGAGGTCAGTATCTACACTGTAAACTACAGACACTGAGGTCAGTGTCTACACTGTAAACTACAGACACTGAGGTCAGTATCTACACTGTAAACTATAGACACTGAGGTCAGTATCTACACTGTAAACTACAGACACTGAGGTCAGTGTCTACACTGTAAACTACAGACACTGAGGTCAGTATCTACACTGTAAACTACAGACACTGAGGTCAGTATCTACACTGTAAACTACAGACACTGAGGTCAGTGTCTACACTGTAAACTACAGACACTGAGGTCAGTGTCTACACTGTAAACTACAGACACTGAGGTCAGTGTCTACACTGTAAACTACAGACACTGAGGTCAGTGTCTACACTGTAAACTACAGACACTGAGGTCAGTGTCTACACTGTAAACTATAGACACCGAGGTCAGTATCTACACTGTAAACTACAGACACTGAGGTCAGTACTTTGGGAGGGTTTGTCACATGACCAGAACTCATTGATTGTTGGACAGTTTGTAAGGGTCAAATTGTCAAGGAGAGCATATTCAGATATATTTATTGTTGATAATAATTGCTTTTACTTGGAAGCCTGGTCAAAGATTCATATCTACTACAGGTATAACTGCATATTAACACGAGCAGACTAAAACTTGTGTTGTTCACTGCCCATAGAGACTTTCTTTGCCAAGAATGCATTTAAATTGATTAGCCTGATTTAATGGAATTGTTTGTTTTGTCTTTAATGTTTTCTCGAATGTATTTTCAAAGTTGTTTACATGTTACTTATCATGTTGCAATATGTTATCCATTTAGGCTGAACGGATGTTCCCTGACAAAGAAAGGGTGTGAAGCATTGGCTTCAGCTCTCAGCTCAAACTCCTCTCACCTGAGAGAGCTGGATCTGAGTCACAATGACCTGCAGGATTCAGGAGTGAAGCTGCTCTCTGATGGACTGGGGAATCCACACTGTCAACTAGAGAAACTGAGGTTGGTGCATAGAAACATACCTGCTCAATACAAAGATGATGTGTCAAATCACAACATCATTACAGTAGCCAGTAAGTCAGCTCAACCAATGAGGTAAATACTGGGTTAACTGGAGAATCCACATTGTAAACTAGAGAACCAGAGGTTAGTATTTAGAAACAGTATTGGTTTCATTGGAAATATGTGTATACTGTGTATCAGCTATCACCACTAGAGGGCAGCAGTCCTGTTGTAAAATCATGTTGGCCTGTCTCTGCAGGCTGTCATTCTGTAGAGTCACAGAGGAAGGCTGTGTTTCTCTGGCTTCAGCTCTGAGGTCAAACCCCTCCCATCTGAGAGAACTGGACCTGAGCTTCAATCACCCAGGAGACTCTGGAGTGAAGCTGCTCTCTGCTAGACTGGAGGATCCACACTCTAGACTGGAGAAACTCAAGTTAGTACAGTTACTGTGAAAATTATATTGTTGTATACATACACAGACTGTGTTTCACTCACTCTGTCCGTTCCTCTGTCTCTCCCACAGTGTGGAACATACAGAAGAGATCTGGGTTAAACCACAGCTGATGAAGAAATGTAAGTGTGTTAGTTATAATGAATCCATTTATTGACCAATACATTTCCCAAACAATCGTATTATTTAACATTCTGACAAATTCTAGCCAATTCCCTCTCCACTAACTTGTCCTCTTGTCTGCAGATGCCTGTGATCTCACACTGGACCCAAACACAGCACACAGAAACCTCTCTCTGTCTGAGGGGAACAGAAAGGTGGAGAGGGTTAAAGAGGAGCATCCGTATCCTGATCACCCAGAGAGATTTGATCACTATACCCAGGTGTTGTGTGGAGAGGGTCTGACTGGGTGCTGTTACTGGGAGGTAGAGTGCAGTGGGCCGGCTGACATTGGAGTGACATATAAAGGCATCAGTAGAAAAGGAGATGGTTTTGCCGGTGAATTTGGATACAATAAGAAGTCCTGGCGTCTGCTCTGCCGTGGGAATCATTATAATGCCCTCCACAATAGTCAATATACTACAATACACGCTCCACACCTCATCAACCCTCCTCAAGCCCAGAGAGACCAGTGCTCCTCCTCCACGCCTCGGAGTAGGAGTGTTTCTGGACTGGCCCGGTCGGCACACTTTCCTTCTATGAGATCTACTCTGACACAATGACCCACCTGTACACATTCCAGACCACATTCACCGAGCCCCTCTATCCAGGGTTTAGTGTTTCTAATGAGGGCTCTTCAGTGTCCCTGAGACAGGGAGAGTAGTCTCCTATGTCCTGGAGGAACACCTGGGTCTCCATGGAAACACAGTCACACTCCTGTTCTAACCCAACCATGTGTCATGATGGGGTGTTGTTGACTGTGATCATGACATCAGATATGGACATTGTAACAGATAAATGTTGTTGACAGGGATCATGATTCATGACATCAGATATGAACATTGTAACAGATAAATGTTGACTGTGATCATGACATCAGATATGGACATTGTAACAGATAAATGTTGTTGACAGAGATCATGACTTCAGATATGGACATTGTAACATATAAATGTTGTTGACAGGGATCATGACATCAGATATGGACATTGTAACAGATAAATGTTGTTGACAGGGATCATGACATCAGATATGGACATTGTAACAGATAAATGTTGTTGACAGGGATCATGACATCAGATATGGACATTGTAACAGATAAATGTTGTTGACAGAGATCATAACTTCTGATATGGACATTGTAACAGATAAATGTTGTTGTCAGTGATCATGACATCAGATATGGACATTGTAACAGATAAATGTTGTTGGCAGTGATCATAACTTCTGATATGGACATTGTAACACATTGTTGAAAGGTATCTTGATTTGAATAAAAAATGGAAACTGGTTGCTATACCATAAAATGCCAAAGTATTCATGCCCGGTCCTCGAGTGTCACAGCAGTCTAAGGCACTGCTTGAGGCATCACTATAACCCAGAGGTTCGATCCCAGGCTGTGTCACAGCCGTCCGTTACCCGGGACCCACGAGGTGGCTCTTAATTGTGAAAAACTGAGTTTAAATGTATTTGGCTAAGGTGTATGTAAACTTCCTAATTCAACTGTATGTAATATTCATTTAGATACGGAATATCTGTATTTATATTATTGTCTAATCTATTATATATTGTCATTATACAGTGTCGTTCAAAAGTTTGGCGTCACTTAGAAATGTCCTTGTTTTGACTGATAATCCCCAAAAAATGTGTCCATTAAAATAACATCAAATTGATCCGAAATACAGTGTATACTATACAGTGTTAATGTTGTAAGTGACTATTGTAGCTGGAAACTACTGATTTTATGTCGAATATCTACATGGGCGTACAGAGACCCATTATCAGCAACCATCACTCCTGTGTTCCAATGGCACGTTGTGTTAGCTAATCCAAGTTTATCATTTTAAAGGCTAATTGATCATTATAAAACCCTTTTGCAATTATGATAACACAGCTGAAAACTGTTGTCATGATTAAAGAAGCAATAAAACTGTCCTTATTTAGACGAGTTGAGTATCTGGAGCATCAGCATAAGTGGGTTGGATTACAGGCTCAAAATGGCCAGAAACAAAGCACTTTCTTCTGACACTCATCAGTCAGCAGGGAATGATCAGTAAGTGGGGGAAGCAGGGAAAATGGGGACCAGGGCAAACAGGACAGGAAAGCCTACGCAGATCCAGTGGAGGGTGGGTCACAGGAAGAGAGGTCACAGGTCACAGGTTGGGAGGACACAGGTAGAATGGGATCAGAGACAGGACTGTGCTGAAACTTTAGAAGAGGTCAGGGTGGTCTAGTGTGGTCTAGTGGTCTAGAGTGGTCTAGAGTGGTCTAGGGTGGTCTAGTGGTCTAGTGGTCTAGAGTGGTCTAGGGTGGTCTAGTGGTCTAGGGTGGTCTAGTGGTTTAGCACGTGGTCTAGGGTGGTCTAGTGGTCTAGAGTGGTCTAGGGTGGTCTAGTGGTCTAGGGTGGTCTAGTGGTTTAGCACGTGGTCTAGGGTGATCTAATGGTCTAGGGTAGTCTAGTGGTCTAGAATGTGGTCTAGGGTGGTCTGGTAGTCTAGCACGTGGTCTAGTGGTCTAGCACGTGGTCTAGGGTGGTCTAGTGGTCTAGCACGTGGTCTAGGGAGGTCTAGTGGTCTAGCACGTAGTCTAGGGTGGTCTAGTGGCCTAGCATGTAGTCTAGGGTGGTCTGGTAGTCTAGCATGTGGTCTTGTGGTCTACCATGTGGTCAGGGTGGTGGTCTACCATGTGGCCTAGGGTGGTGATCTACCATGTGGTCTAGGGTGGTCTAGTGGTCAATCATGTGGTCTAGGGTGGTCTAGTGGTCAAGCACATTGTCTAGAGTGATCTAGTGGTCAAGCACATTGTCTGGAGTGGTCTAGGGGTCTAGCACATTGTCTGGGGTGATCTAGTGGTCAAGCACATTGTCTGGAGTGATCTAGTGGTCAACCACGTGGTTTAGAGTGATCTAGTGGTCAATCACGTGGTCTAGGGTGGTCTAGTGGTCAACCACGTGGTCTAGGGTGGTCTAGTGGTCAACCACGTGGTCTAGGGCGGTCAAGTGGTCAACCACGTGGTCTAGGGCGGTCTATGGGTCAAGCAAGTGGTCTAGGGTGGTCTAGTGGTCAAGCACATAGTCCAGGGTGGTCTAGGTGTCAACCACGTCGCCTGGAGTGGTCTAGGGTCAAGCACATGGTCTAGAGTGGTCTAGGGGTCAACCACATAGTCTAGGGTGGTCTAGTGGTCAACCACATGGTCTAGGGTGATCAAGGGGCCAAGCACATGGTCTAGAGTGGTCTAGGGTCAATGCATTGGTCTAGGGTGATCTAGAGGTCCGCGCGTGGTCTAGGGTGATCTGGGGGTTAGCCGCGTGGTCTAGGGTGATCTAGGGGTCAGCGTGGTCTAGGGTGATCTAGGGGTCAGCCGCGTGGTCCTAGGGTGATCTAGGGGTCAGCCGCGTGGTCCTAGGGTGATCTAGGGGTCAGCCGCGTGGTCTAGGGTGAGCTAGGGGTCAGCTGCATGGTCTAGGGTTGTCTTGGGGTCAGCTGCATGGTCTAGGGTTGTCTAGGGTTCAGCTGCATGGTCTAGGGTGGTCTAGGGGTCAGCTGCATGGTCTAGGGTGGTCTAAGGGTCAGCTACATGGTCTAGGGTGGTCCAGTAGTGGTCTAGGGTGGTCCAGTAGTGGTCTAGGGTGGTCCAGTAGTGGTCTAGGGTGGTCCAGTAGTGGTCTAGGGTAGTCCAGTAGTGGTCTAGGTCACTGCCTCTGGAACACAGTTATCGCTGCATCATGGGTTAACATCTGGCCTACTGGTGGTCCAGTAGTGGTCTCAGTCACTGCCTCTGGAACACAGTTATCGCTGCATCATGGGTTAACATCTGGCCTACTGGTGGTCCAGTAGTGGTCTCAGTCACTGCCTCTGGAACACAGTTATCGCTGCATCATGGGTTAACATCTGGCCCACTGGTGGTCAGTAGTGGTCTCAGTCACTGCCTCTGGAACACAGTTATTGCTGCATCATGGGTTAACATCTGGCCTACTGGTGGTCAGTAGTGGTCTCAGTCACTGCCTCTGGAACACAGTTATCGCTGCATCATGGGTTAACATCTGGCCTACTGGTGGTCCAGTAGTGGTCTCAGTCACTGCCTCTGGAACACAGTTATCGCTGCATCATGGGTTAACATCTGGCCTACTGGTGGTCCAGTTGTGGTCTCAGTCACTGCCTCTGGAACACAGTTATCGCTGCATCATGGGTTAACATCTGGCCTACTGGTCTGTAGACCTTTCATGCAGTCAAATGACCAAATCACCTTCTAGTTGCCTCATCGGTGAAATTATAGAAATATGTTTCATCATTTCAACATTAATAAATTAATAAACATAATATTTTTTTAAACACCAAAAATACAGTGTTTCTATGTCAAACGGTTTAGTTATATTTCAGTCTACTGTGTTGTATATAAAGTGTAATATTGAGATACAAACTCATAACGTAATACATTTTAGCTCTGTATCTGACGTGGTGCAGGTGTCTTATTGTTTTAAGCCCATAACCAGGTGCGTGAGGTGGATACTTTCAGTTCAACATTGAAGACGACCAAGAAACCCTGTGTGACCCTGTTTTAGCCCTCTGCAGTAAAGGGTTCATATTAGGGTCAGGTTTAACATCAGATCTGAAGAAGATCACATGTAGAAATAGGTCAGGTTTAACATCAGATCTGAAGAAGATGACATGTAGAAATAGGTCAGGTTTAACATCAGATCTGAAGAAGATCACATGTAGAAATAGGTCAGGTTTAACATCAGATCTGAAGAAGATCACATGTAGAAATAGGAGAGGTTTACTGCTTTGCCGTTTGTCCAGACAGTGAGGACCTTTAAAGTGATAGGTTTATAGGGTGATAGGGTGATAGGATGATAGGGTGATAGGTTTATAGGATGATAGGGTGATAGGGTGATAGGGTGATAGGATGATAGGATGATAGGATGATAGGGCGATAGGATGACAGGGTGACAGGATGATAGGGTGATAGGGTGATAGGATGATAGGATGATAGGGTGATAGGGTGATAGGATGATAGGGTGATAGGGTGATAGGATGATAGGATGATAGGATGATAGGTTTATAGGATGATAGGATGATAGGGTGATAGGGTGATAGGATGATAGGATGATAGGTTTATAGGATGATAGGATGATAGGGTGATAGGATGATAGGGTGATAGGATGATAGGGTGATAAGGTGATAGGATGATAGGATGATAGGGTGATAGTGATAGGATGATAGGGTTATAGGGTGATAGGGTGATAGGGTTATAGGATGATAGGATGATAGGGTGATAGGGTGATAGGGTGATAGGATGATAGGATGATAGGATGATAGGTTTATAGGATGATAGGATGATAGGGTGATAGGATGATAGGGTGATAGGGTGATAGGATGATAGGATGATAGGGTGATAGTGATAGGATGATAGGGTGATAGGGTGATAGGGTGATAGGGTTATAGGATGATAGGATGATAGGGTGATAGGGTGATAGGGTGATAGGATGATAGGATGATAGGATGATAGGGTGATAGGGTGATAGGATGATAGGATGATAGGGTGATAGGGTGATAGGGTGATAGGATGATAGGGTGATAGGGTGATAGGATGATAGGGTGATAGGATGATAGGGTGATAGGATGATAGGATGATAGGGTGATAGGATGATAGGGTGATAGGGTGATAGGATGATAGGATGATAGGGTGATAGTGATAGGATGATAGGGTTATAGGATGATAGGGTGATAGGGTGATAGGGTGATAGGGTGATAGGGTGATAGGATGATAGGATGATAGGGTGATAGGATGATAGGGTGATAGGATGATAGGGTGATAGGATGATAGGGTGATAGGATGATAGGATGATAGGATGATAGGATGATAGGGTGATAGGGTGATAGGGTTATAGGATGATAGGGTGATAGGATGATAGGATGATAGGATGATAGGGTGATAGGTTTATAGGATGATAGGATGATAGGGTGATAGGGTGATAGGGTGATAGGGTTATAGGATGATAGGGTGATAGGGTGATAGGATGATAGGGTTATAGGATGATAGGGTGATAGGATGATAGGATGATAGGATGATAGGACGATAGGATGATAGGGTGATAGGGTGATAGGATGATAGGATGATAGGTTTATAGGATGATAGGATGATAGGGTGATAGGATGATAGGGTGATAAGGTGATAGGATGATAGGATGATAGGGTGATAGTGATAGGATGATAGGGTTATAGGGTGATAGGGTGATAGGGTTATAGGATGATAGGATGATAGGGTGATAGGGTGATAGGATGATAGGGTGATAGGGTGATAGGATGATAGGATGATAGGATGATAGGTTTATAGGATGATAGGATGATAGGGTGATAGGATGATAGGGTGATAGGGTGATAGGGTGATAGGATGATAGGGTGATAGTGATAGGATGATAGGGTTATAGGGTGATAGGGTGATAGGGTTATAGGATGATAGGATGATAGGGTGATAGGGTGATAGGGTGATAGGATGATAGGATGATAGGATGATAGGATGATAGGGTGATAGGGTGATAGGATGATAGGATGATAGGGTGATAGGGTGATAGGGTGATAGGATGATAGGGTGATAGGGTGATAGGATGATAGGATGATAGGTTTATAGGATGATAGGATGATAGGGTGATAGGATGATAGGGTGATAAGGTGATAGGATGATAGGATGATAGGGTGATAGTGATAGGATGATAGGGTTATAGGGTGATAGGGTGATAGGGTTATAGGATGATAGGATGATAGGGTGATAGGGTGATAGGATGATAGGGTGATAGGGTGATAGGATGATAGGATGATAGGATGATAGGTTTATAGGATGATAGGATGATAGGGTGATAGGATGATAGGGTGATAGGGTGATAGGGTGATAGGATGATAGGGTGATAGTGATAGGATGATAGGGTTATAGGGTGATAGGGTGATAGGGTTATAGGATGATAGGATGATAGGGTGATAGGGTGATAGGGTGATAGGATGATAGGATGATAGGATGATAGGATGATAGGGTGATAGGGTGATAGGATGATAGGATGATAGGGTGATAGGGTGATAGGGTGATAGGATGATAGGGTGATAGGGTGATAGGATGATAGGGTGATAGGATGATAGGGTGATAGGATGATAGGATGATAGGGTGATAGGATGATAGTGTGATAGGGTGATAGGATGATAGGATGATAGGGTGATAGTGATAGGATGATAGGGTTATAGGATGATAGGGTGATAGGGTGATAGGATGATAGGGTGATAGGGTGATAGGATGATAGGATGATAGGATGATAGGTTTATAGGATGATAGGATGATAGGGTGATAGGATGATAGGGTGATAGGGTGATAGGGTGATAGGATGATAGGGTGATAGTGATAGGATGATAGGGTTATAGGGTGATAGGGTGATAGGGTTATAGGATGATAGGATGATAGGGTGATAGGGTGATAGGGTGATAGGATGATAGGATGATAGGATGATAGGATGATAGGGTGATAGGGTGATAGGATGATAGGATGATAGGGTGATAGGGTGATAGGGTGATAGGATGATAGGGTGATAGGGTGATAGGATGATAGGGTGATAGGATGATAGGGTGATAGGATGATAGGATGATAGGGTGATAGGATGATAGTGTGATAGGGTGATAGGATGATAGGATGATAGGGTGATAGTGATAGGATGATAGGGTTATAGGATGATAGGGTGATAGGGTGATAGGATGATAGGGTGATAGGGTGATAGGATGATAGGATGATAGGATGATAGGTTTATAGGATGATAGGATGATAGGGTGATAGGGTGATAGGGTGATAGGATGATAGGATGATAGGTTTATAGGATGATAGGATGATAGGTTTATAGGATGATAGGATGATAGGATGATAGGATGATAGGTTTATAGGATGATAGGATGATAGGGTGATAGGGTGATAGGGTGATAGGATGATAGGATGATAGGATGATAGGATGATAGGGTGATAGGGTGATAGGATGATAGGATGATAGGGTGATAGGGTGATAGGGTGATAGGATGATAGGGTGATAGGGTGATAGGATGATAGGGTGATAGGATGATAGGGTGATAGGGTGATAGGATGATAGGATGATAGGGTGATAGTGATAGGATGATAGGGTTATAGGATGATAGGGTGATAGGGTGATAGGATGATAGGGTGATAGGATGATAGGATGATAGGTTTATAGGATGATAGGATGATAGGGTGATAGGGTGATAGGGTGATAGGATGATAGGATGATAGGTTTATAGGATGATAGGATGATAGGGTGATAGGGTGATAGGGTGATAGGATGATAGGATGATAGGGTGATAGTGATAGGATGATAGGGTTATAGGGTGATAGGGTGATAGGGTTATAGGATGATAGGATGATAGGGTGATAGGGTGATAGGATGATAGGGTTATAGGATGATAGGATGATAGGGTGATAGGGTGATAGGGTGATAGGATGATAGGATGATAGGGTGATAGGGTGATAGGGTGATAGGATGATAGGATGATAGGGTGATAGGGTGATAGGGTGATAGGGTGATAGTGATAGGATGATAGGGTGATAGGGTGATAGGGTGATAGGGTGATAGGATGATAGGATGATAGGATGATAGGATGATAGGGTGATAGGGTGATAGGATGATAGGATGATAGGGTGATAGGGTGATAGGGTGATAGGGTGATAGGATGATAGGGTGATAGGATGATAGGGTGATAGGATGATAGGATGATAGGGTGATAGGATGATAGGGTGATAGGGTGATAGGATGATAGGATGATAGGGTGATAGTGATAGGATGATAGGGTTATAGGATGATAGGATGATAGGGTGATAGGGTGATAGGGTGATAGGATGATAGGATGATAGGGTGATAGGATGATAGGGTGATAGTGATAGGATGATAGGGTTATAGGATGATAGGGTGATAGGGTGATAGGATGATAGGGTGATAGGGTGATAGGATGATAGGATGATAGGATGATAGGTTTATAGGATGATAGGATGATAGGGTGATAGGGTGATAGGGTGATAGGATGATAGGATGATAGGGTGATAGTGATAGGATGATAGGGTTATAGGGTGATAGGGTGATAGGGTTATAGGATGATAGGATGATAGGGTGATAGGGTGATAGGATGATAGGGTTATAGGATGATAGGATGATAGGGTGATATGGTGATAGGGTGATAGGATGATAGGATGATAGGATGATAGGATGATAGGGTGATAGGGTGATAGGATGATAGGATGATAGGGTGATAGGGTGATAGGGTGATAGGGTGATAGGGTGATAGGATGATAGGGTGATAGGATGATAGGGTGATAGGATGATAGGATGATAGGGTGATAGGATGATAGGGTGATAGGGTGATAGGATGATAGGATGATAGGGTGATAGTGATAGGATGATAGGGTTATAGGATGATAGGGTGATAGGGTGATAGGATGATAGGGTGATAGGGTGATAGGATGATAGGATGATAGGTTTATAGGATGATAGGATGATAGGGTGATAGGGTGATAGGGTGATAGGATGATAGGATGATAGGATGATAGGATGATAGGGTGATAGGGTGATAGGATGATAGGATGATAGGGTGATAGGGTGATAGGATGATAGGGTGATAGGATGATAGGGTGATAGGGTGATAGGATGATAGGATGATAGGGTGATAGTGATAGGATGATAGGGTTATAGGATGATAGGGTGATAGGGTGATAGGATGATAGGGTGATAGGATGATAGGGTGATAGGGTGATAGGATGATAGGATGATAGGATGATAGGGTGATAGGGTGATAGGATGATAGGATGATAGGGTGATAGGGTGATAGGATGATAGGGTGATAGGGTGATAGGATGATAGGGTGATAGGATGATAGGGTGATAGGATGATAGGATGATAGGGTGATAGGATGATAGGGTGATAGGGTGATAGGATGATAGGATGATAGGGTGATAGTGATAGGATGATAGGGTTATAGGATGATAGGATGATAGGGTGATAGGGTGATAGGGTGATAGGATGATAGGATGATAGGGTGATAGGATGATAGGGTGATAGGATGATAGGGTGATAGGATGATAGGGTGATAGGATGATAGGGTGATAGGGTGATAGGGTTATAGGATGATAGGGTGATAGGATGATAGGATGATAGGATGATAGGGTGATAGGTTTATAGGATGATAGGATGATAGGGTGATAGGGTGATAGGGTGATAGGGTTATAGGATGATAGGGTGATAGGGTGATAGGGTGATAGGATGATAGGGTTATAGGATGATAGGGTGATAGGATGATAGGATGATAGGATGATAGGATGATAGGGTGATAGGGTGATAGGATGATAGGATGATAGGATGATAGGGTGATAGGATGATAGGGTTATAGGATGATAGGGTGATAGGATGATAGGATGATAGGGTGATAGGGTGATAGTGATAGGATGATAGGGTTATAGGGTGATAGGATGATAGGGTGATAGGATGATAGGGCGATAGGATGATAGGATGATAGGGTGATAGGATGATAGGATGATAGGATGATAGGGTGATAGGGTGATAGGATGATAGGATGATAGGGTGATAGGATGATAGGGTGATAGGGTGATAGGATGATAGGGTGATAGGATGATAGGGTGATAGGGTGATAGGATGATAGGGTTATAGGATGATAGGATGATAGGATGATAGGGTGATAGGGTGATAGGGTGATAGGGTGATAGTGATAGGATGATAGGGTTATAGGGTGATAGGATGATAGGGTTATAGGGTGATAGGATGATAGGGTTATAGGATGATAGGGTGATAGGATGATAGGATGATAGGATGATAGGGTGATAGGGTGATAGGATGATAGGATGATAGGGTGATAGGATGATAGGGTGATAGGGTGATAGGATGATAGGGTGATAGGATGATAGGGTGATAGGGTGATAGGATGATAGGGTGATAGGATGATAGGGTTATAGGGTGATAGGGTGATATGATGATAGGGTGATAGGGTGATAGGATGATACGTGGACTAGAGCAGTAGAGTGATGTAGTGGCTCTGCGTGTCAGGTCAGGGGTCACTGCAGAGATACATGGACTAGAGCAGTAGAGTGATGTAGTGGCTCTGCGTGTCAGGTCAAGGGTCACTGCAGAGATTTGTGGACTAGAGCAGTAGAGTGACGTAGTGGCTCTGCATGTCAGGTCAAGGGTCACTGCAGAGATTTGTGGAATAGTGCAGTAGAGTGACGTAGTGGCTCTGCATGTCAGGTCAGGGGTCACTGCAGGGATATGTGGACTAGAGCAGTAGAGTGATATAGTGGCTTTGCATGTCAGGTCAGGGGTCACTGCAGAGATACGTGGACTAGAGCAGTAGAGTGATGTAGTGGCTCTGCGTGTCAGGTCAGGGGTCACTGCAGAGATACATGGACTAGAGCAGTAGAGTGACGTAGTGGCTCTGCGTGTCAGGTCAGGGGTCACTGCAGGGATACGTGGACTAGAGCAGTAGCCTAGCATTTTGGTTATGTTTAAATCTTTCAGAAAGATTTCTCATTAAACATAAAGTAAGAAACGTTTGCCAAGTCGCCCTCGTAAGATCACCCAACACATTGTATTTATCTCAACACACAGCAGACCTGACAGGAAGCCAGGCCTTCCATTTACTAACTGTTACGGCAGGACGCCAGGCCTTCCATTTACTAACTGTTACGGCAGGAAGCCAGGCCTTCCATTTACTAACTGTTACGGCAGGAAGCCAGGCCTTCCATTTACTAACTGTTACGGCAGGAAGCCAGGCCTTCCATTTACTAACTGTTACGGCAGGAAGCCAGGCCTTCCATTTACTAACTGTTACGACAGGAAGCCAGGCCTTCCATTTACTAACTGTTACGACAGGAAGCCAGGCCTTCCATTTACTAACTGTTACGGCAGGAAGCCATGCCTTCCATTTACTAACTGTTACGGCAGGAAGCCAGGCCTTCCATTTACTAACTTTTACGGCAGGAAGCCAGGCCTTCCATTTACTAACTTTTACGGCAGGAAGCCAGGCCTTCCATTTACTAACTGTTACGGCAGGAAGCCAGGCCTTCCATTTACTAACTTTTACGACAGGAAGCCAGGCCTTCCATTTACTAACTTTTACGGCAGGAAGCCAGGCCTTCCATTTACTAACTGTTACGGCAGGAAGCCAGGCCTTCCATTTACTAACTGTTACGGCAGGAAGCCAGGCCTTCCATTTACTAACTTTTACGGCAGGAAGCCAGGCCTTCCATTTACTAACTGTTACGGCAGGAAGCCAGGCCTTCCATTTACTAACTGTTACGGCAGGAAGCCAGGCCTTCCATTTACTAACTGTTACGGCAGGAAGCCAGGCCTTCCATTTACTAACTGTTACGGCAGGAAGCCAGGCCTTCCATTTACTAACTGTTACGGCAGGAAGCCAGGCCTTCCATTTACTAACTGTTACGACAGGAAGCCAGGCCTTCCATTTACTAACTGTTACGACAGGAAGCCAGGCCACGGTCCTATTTAATATTCACAATGCCACGCCCAGTGACAAGGTAATAATTACTCACGTGGACAGATATGGAAGTGATAATGCTGCCAATAACTGAGGACATGTAAGTTGTGTTATGTTCATCAAAGAAACAATGGCTGGTAGGCTGTAGAACAGGCTAAATTAAATCATTCAATATCCTTTTTATAGGATGTGCACACAGCTTGGACAAAACGTAGACACACCAGGCAGGCAAGCTCAGTGGTGTAAAGTACTTAAGTAAAAATTATTTAAAGTACTACTTAAGTAGTAGTACTACTTTACTTTACTGCCTCCTTTTACTTTTACTTCAATACATTCCTAAAGAAAACAATGTACTTTTTAATCCTTACATTTTCCCTGACACCCAGAAGTTGCATTTTGAATGCTTAGCAGTGCAGGAAAAAGGTCAAATTCACACACTTATCAAGAGAACGTCCCTGTTCATCCCTACTGCCTCTGATCTGGTGGACTCACTAAACAGAGAACATCCCTACTGCCCCTGATCTGGTGGACTCACTAAACAGAGAACATCCCTGGTCATCCCTACTGCCCCTGATCTGGTGGACTCACTAAACAGAGAACGTCCCTGTTCATCCCTACTGACTCTGATCTGGTGGACTCACTAAACAGAGAATATCCCTGGTCATCCCTACTGCCCCTGATCTGGTGGACTCACTAAACAGAGAATGTCCCTGGTCATCCCTACTGCCCCTGATCTGGTGGACTCACTAAACAGAGAATGTCCCTGGTCATCCCTACTGCCCCTGATCTGGTGGACTCACTAAACAGAGAACATCCCTGGTCATCCCTACTGCCTCTGATCTGGTGGACTCACTAAACAGAGAACATCCCTGGTCATCCCTACTGCCCCTGATCTGGTGGACTCACTAAACAGAGAATATCCCTGGTCACCCCTACTGCCCCTGATCTGGTGGACTCACTAAACAGAGAACATCCCTGGTCATCCCTACTGCCTCTGATCTGGTGGACTCACTAAACAGAGAACATCCCTGGTCATCCCTACTGCCCCTGATCTGGTGGACTCACTAAACAGAGAACGTCCCTGGTCATCCCTACTGCCTCTGATCTGGTGGACTCACTAAACAGAGAATATCCCTGGTCATCCCTACTGCCCCTGATCTGGTGGACTCACTAAACAGAGAACATCCCTGGTCATCCCTACTGCCTCTGATCTGGTGGACTCACTAAACAGAGAACATCCCTGGTCATCCGTACTGCCCCTGATCTGGTGGACTCACTAAACAGAGAACATCCCTGGTCATCCCTACTGCCCCTGATCTGGTGGACTCACTAAACAGAGAACGTCCCTGGTCATCCCTACTGCCTCTGATCTGGTGGACTCACTAAACAGAGAACATCCCTGGTCATCCCTACTGCCTCTGATCTGGTGGACTCACTAAACAGAGAACATCCCTGGTCATCCCTACTGCCCCTGATCTGGTGGACTCACTAAACAGAGAACATCCCTGGTCATCCCTACTGCCTCTGATCTGGTGGACTCACTAAACAGAGAACATCCCTGGTCATCCCTACTGCCCCTGATCTGGTGGACTCACTAAACAGAGAACATCCCTAGTCATCCCTACTGCCTCTGATCTGGTGGACTCACTAAACAGAGAACATCCCTGGTCATCCCTACTGCCTCTGATCTGGTGGACTCACTAAACATTGATGCTTCCTGTGCAAGTAATGTCTGAGGGGCCCATGGCTGTCAAGACAAGTAATACGTAACAAAATATTGTGCAGTCTGGTTTACTTAAATATCAGGAATTTGATGTATAGCATTTAATTTTACTTTTGTAATTTTACTCAAGTATGACACTTGAGTACTTTTTCCACCACTGTACTTAAGTACATGTATATTCTGATACTTTAAGACTTTTACTCAAGTAGTATTTTACTTCCTTTTACTTGCACTTTTACTTGAGTCATTTATATGAAGGTATCTTGACTTTTACTCAAGTATAACAATTTAGTACTTTTTCCACTTCTGGGTGCTACACGGTTTTACCATAGAACAGACCAAGGTACAGCGATTGACCTCTCACTCTCTGTATAACATGTGGATCTCTTTCCTTGTCATGGTTTGGAAAATGTAGGCTGTGAAATGTGATCTTCGAGCAATCCCGGATCCGGGATCCTATTTATAGCCTCAAGCTCATTAGCATAACGCAACGTTAACTATTCATGAAAATCACAAATGAAATGAAATAAATATATTTGCTCTCAAGCTTAGACTTTTGTTAACAACACTGTCATCTCAGATTTTCAAAATATGCTTTTCAACCATAGCTAAACAAGCATTTGTGTAAGAGTATTGATAGCTAGCATAGCTATAAGCCTAGAATTCAGCCAGCAACATTTTCACAAAAACAAGAAAACCATTCAAATAAAATAATTTACCTTTGAAGAACTTCAGGTGTTTTCAATGAGGAGACTCTCAGTTAGATAGCAAATGTTCAGTTTTTCAAAAAATATTATTTGTGTAGGACAAATCGCTCCATTTTGTTCACGTTTGGCTATGAAAAAAAACTGTATCCAGTTATAGCCTCAAGCTCATTAGCATAACGTAATGTTAACTATTTGTGAAAATCGCAAATGAAATGAAATGAATGTGCTAGCTCTCAAGCTTAGCCTTTTCTTAACAACACTGTCATCTCAGATTTTCAAAATATGCTTTTGAACCATAGCAAAACAAGCATTTGTGTAAGAGTATTGATAGCTAGCGTAGAATTTAGCGTAGCATTTAGCGGGCAACATTTGCACAAAAACCAGAAAAGGATTCAAATAAAATCATTTACCTTTGAAGAACTTCGGATGTTTTCAATGAGGAGACTCTCAGTTACATAGCAAATGTTCAGTTTATCCTGAAAGATTCTTTGTGTAGGAGAAATCGCTCCGTTTTGTACATCACGTTTGGGTACCAAAAAACCCCTAAAATTCAGTCATCAAAACGGCGAACTGTTTTCCAAATTAACTCCATAATATCAACTGAAACAAGGCAAACGCTGTTTAGAATCAATCCTCAAGGTGTTTTTCACATATCTCTTCATTGATATATCGTTCGTGGATGTTTACTTTCTCCTCTGAATCGCTTGGAAAAAGACGTGCAGCCGAAGATGACACACCAATTTTGACGGAGGACACCGGGCGGACTCCTGGCAAATGTAGTCTCTTATGGTCAATCTTCCAATGATATGCCTACAAATACGTCACAATGCTGCAGACACCTTGGGGAAACGATAGATCGGGCAGGCTCATTCCTTGCGCATTCACAGCCATATAAGGAGAAAATGAAAAACAGAGCCTCAAAAATCCTTCTCATTTCCTGTTTGAAGTTTCATCTTGGTTTCGCCTGTAGCATCAGTTCTGGGGCACTCACAGACAATATCTTGGCAGTTTTGGAAACGTCAGAGTGAGCTTTCTTTCCAAAGCTGTCAATTATATGCATAGTCGACCATCTTTTTGTGACAAAATATTGCACTTAAAACGGGCACGTTTTTTTATCCAATAATGAAATAGCGCCCCCATAGATGTAAGAGGTTAACCTGATCTTAACACAGTGGTTTTCAAACTTCCTCAGGGACTCCCAGACATTCCAAGTATTTGATCTATTTCAGATCTAGCACACCTGATTCAACTCGTCAACTAATCATCAAGCTCTTGACTAGGTGATTCAGGTGATCTAGTTCGGGGCTGCAACAAAGTGGTGAAACGTCTGGGGGTCTCTGAGGAGAGGTTTGAGAACCACTGTATCAACAAGCCCTCATCTCTGTATCACTTCTCGTGAAAACAAAGGGCATGCTGTGCCTTAACAGCTAGGATAATCTCTTGAATAAACAAAGAGCATGCTGTGCCTTAACAGCTAGGATAATCTCTTGAATAAACAAACAGCTAGGATAATCTCTTGAATAAACAAAGAGCATGCTGTGCCTTAACAGCTAGGATAATCTCTTGAATAAACAAAGAGCATGCTGTGCCTTAACAGCTAGGATAATCTCTTAATAAACAAAGCATGCTGTGCCTTAGGATAATCTCTTGAATAAACAAAGAGCATGCTGTGCCTTAACAGCTAGGATAATCTCTTGAATAAACAAAGAGCATGCTGTGCCTTAACAGCTAGGATAATCTCTTGAATAAACAAAGAGCATGCTGTGCCTTAACAGCTAGGATAATCTCTTGAATAAACAAAGGGCATGCTGTGCCTTAACAGCTAGGATAATCTCTTGAATAAACAAAGAGCATGCTGTGCCTTAACAGCTAGGATAATCTCTTGAATAAACAAAGAGCATGCTGTGCCTTAACAGCTAGGATAATCTCTTGAATAAACAAAGAGCATGCTGTGCCTTAACAGCTAGGATAATCTCTTGAATAAACAAATGCTGTGCCTTAACAGCTAGGATAATCTCTTGAATAAACAAAGAGCATGCTGTGCCTTAACAGCTAGGATAATCTCTTGAATAAACAAAGGGCATGCTGTGCCTTAACAGCTAGGATAATCTCTTGAATAAACAAAGAGCATGCTGTGCCTTAACAGCTAGGATAATCTCTTGAATAAACAAAGGCATGCTGTGCCTTAACAGCTAGGATAATCTCTTGAATAAACAAAGAGCATGCTGTGCCTTAACAGCTAGGATAATCTCTTGAATAAACAAAGAGCATGCTGTGCCTTAACAGCTAGGATAATCTCTTGAATAAACAAAGAGCATGCTGTGCCTTAACAGCTAGGATAATCTCTTGAATAAAC
>NW_027012097.1:0-20825 GCF_036934945.1 Oncorhynchus masou masou
GAAACATGCATACACTTAAAACCATTCCCTTCTCCCTGTCCCTCCATTTTTGTTTCTCTCCTTTAAATTCAATGCTGGGATTAATCCCTTAGCTCAACTGTAGAGTTGCACAGCTCAGAGAGAGAGACAGAGAGACAGAGAGACAGAGAGACAGAGAGACAGAGAGACAGAGAGACAGAGAGACAGAGAGACAGAGAGACAGAGAGACAGAGAGACAGAGAGACAGAGAGACAGAGAGACAGGGAGAGCGAGAGAGCGAGAGAGCGAGAGAGAACTGGGCAATTGGGTCTCTGACACTGCGCATGTAGGAAATGCTACATTCAGGGAGAATGTAACGGTGAAAGCTTTGATCTTTGACAACAGCTAAATAGACCCTGTGAAGTGTGGCTTATGGACGTTTGCTTTTCTCCTTTTCGATATCAACTATTTCATTCCTTCCCTCTTTCTCTCTCTCTCTCTCTCTGGATTCACTGTGTCTGTGTGTGTGGTTGTGTGGTGGAGATGGTGTGTGTGTGTGTGTGTGTGTGTGTGTGTGTCAAGGTAACATCGATAGGTTTAGGTTACTGTCATTCATATTCCATTCACCCAGCTCAATGTAACATCGATCGGTTTAGGCTACTGTCATTCATATTCACCCAGTTCAATGTAACAGTGATAGGTTTAGGTTACTGTCATTCATATTCACCCAGCTCAATGTAACAGTGATGGGTTTAGGTTACTGTCATTCATATTCACCCAGCTCAATGTAACAGTGATAGGTTTAGGCTACTGTCATTCATATTCACCCAGCTCAATGTAACATCGATAGGTTTAGGCTACTGTCATTCATATTCACCCAGTTCAATTTTAACATCAATAGGTTTAGGCTACTGTCATTCATATTCACCCAGCTCAATGTAACATCGATAGGTTTAGGCTACTGTCATTCATATTCACCCAGTTCAATGTAACATCGATAGGTTTAGGCTACTGTCATTCATATTCACCCAGTTCAATGTAACATCGATAGGTTTAGGCTACTGTCATTCATATTCACCCAGCTCACTGTGACATCGATAGGTTTAGGCTACTGTCATTCATATTCACCCAGTTCAATGTAACATCGATAGGTTTAGGCTACTGTCATTCATATTCACCCAGTTCAATGTAACATCGATAGGTTTAGGCTACTGTCATTCATATTCACCCATCTCAATGTAACATCGATAGGTTTAGGTTACTGTCATTCATATTCACCCAGTTCAATGTAACATCGATAGGTTTAGGCTACTGTCATTCATATTCACCCAGTTCAATGTAACATCGATAGGTTTAGGCTACTGTCATTCATATTCACCCATCTCAATGTAACATCGATAGGTTTAGGCTACTGTCATTCATATTCACCCATCTCAATGTAACATCGATAGGTTTAGGTTACTGTCATTCATATTCACCCAGTTCAAGGTAACATCGATCGGTTTAGGCTACTGTCATTCATATTCACCCAGTTCAATGTAACATCGATAGGTTTAGGCTACTGTCATTCATATTGACCCAGCTCAATGTAACATCGATCGGTTTAGGCTACTGTCATTCATATTCACCCAGTTCAATGTAACATCAATAGGTTTAGGCTACTGTCATTCATATTCACCCAGCTCAATTTGACATCGATAGGTTTAGGCTACTGACATTCATATTCACCCAGCTCAAGGTAACATCGATAGGTTTAGGCTACTGTCATTCATATTCACCCAGCTCAAGGTAACATCGATAGGTTTAGGCTACTGTCATTCATATTCACCCAGTTCAATGTGACATCGATAGGTTTAGGCTACTGTCATTCATATTCACCCAGTTCAATGTAACATCGATAGGTTTAGGCTACTGTCATTCATATTCACCCAGCTCAATGTAACATTGATAGGTTTAGGCTACTGTCATTCATATTCACCCAGTTCAATGTAACAGTGATAGGTTTAGGCTACTGTCATTCATATCTCTACCCAGCCTGTTTTGGACATCGATAGGTTTAGGCTACTGTCATTCATATTCACCCAGTTCAATGTAACATCAATAGGTTTAGGCTACTGTCATTCATATTCACCCAGCTCAATGTAACATCGATAGGTTTAGGCTACTGTCATTCATATTCACCCAGCTCAATGTAACATCGATAGGTTTAGGCTACTGTCATTCATATTCACCCAGCTCAAGGTAACATCGATATTTTTCGTCTACTTCATAATACTAGAATGTTCCCTTTATCCATGAGGTTGCAACAATCTCGCCTAAGAATGAAAGTTTATAACGTAGGTGCACATGTTGAGAGACAAATTGGAGTAATCAAGGCGATTGGCAGTGTCACATTCAGTACTGCCTTGCAGGGGCAAAATCTGATATCAACTTTGGAGGGGACAAGTACATGACATTTTCTCATAATACTACTAATTATAATAGTTATAGCAGTGTTCAGTCCAGTATGTATTCACAACCAGCAATACCAAGAAAGGCCAGTAGGTGGCAATGGTACTGTACACTGTGTATGGGTGCAGTTTTCGTAAATACAATGAACATGGTGCGATCTCATCTAAAATAATCTCCAATGAGAACCAAGCAAGTTGGTCTCAGTATTGAATTGACCTTTTAATGAGACTTTTTCTGATACATTTATATAGTCATTAAATATGTGCCACTGGCCTGAGTCTTCGACAACAGCTTTACAAGAACAAAAAGCTCACAAATAAGTACAGTTCTAAAAGCGAAATAACTACGTCAATGAATAACTCCAATAAATCAACCAAAATGTCCTTCTAAAATACATATTTATTGATCCGTCAGTGTCTCAACTCTTCAAACAGCAGCTATGGACAAGTATGTCACACAAAGTACGCAATTTTAAATTAAATAAATAATTAGTAAGTGTACTGTCATGTACTAAAAACTACTAAACAAAATAACAAATATCATACTATACACCAGGGGTTCTCAAACATGGACTAATTGCAAGGGGTCCGTGAAATGAAAAAGTGTAATGAATGTAGTACCACAAGGTTTCCAGTAACTTTACATATAATATTGAGGGGGTGGAGGTCCCTGAGGACCACTCAAAACCTTGCCTGCCTTGCCTCAAAATATGCAGGGGTTCCAGTACCCAAAAGGTTGAGAACCACTGCTGTACACACTACTGAACAAAAGAACCAACACATGTTTGCGGGTTTCAATGGATCCAACAAATTGCTGGCAGATATTTTCCCTCTTGAGGCGGTCCAGCCTGTCTTTATGTACATTACAGACAACTACGCCGTTCAGTCTCTCTTGGTCCATGCTGGCCCGTAACCAAGTCTTTAACCTTCTGATCAGCACCTCAACTTGGTCAACCCCCGCACCTACACTGGAAGCCTCCGGAGGACCTCTGCTGCCTCAACTGCTGCTCCAGGGGTATTTGTTGTGAAAGAGAGGCAACTGCACTGAAAGAGAATCTATGTTCAGCCCAGGGTACTGATCTAGAGACTCATCCAAGTCCCCCGTGAGAAGCGCTCTTTCCAACTTTTGCAGGACGTTTAGACTGTCCTTGTCAAAATGACCCACCAAACTGAACCTCCACACTATCCAACACTTTATAAAATTCTGCCCTATAGTGATCCACTGCTTTGCCAGCAAATCGTCTTTAGTGTGACTCAATGGATTCAATCAATGTTGTTGCTTTCTCATACAGTGCAAGGTAGCTTTTGTCATTTCTCTTGCCCCTGAGATGACCGCACACACTCGACTGCAGCCTGCATACCAGAGACAGTCTGAGTTTCCTTCTGCAGTGAAATGTTTAGACATTCAAGCTCTCCAAGAACTAAGCAAGGGAATCCCGGATCAGTGGGGAGACTGAGGAGGCAGCCTGTGTAATCAGATTTACACTATGCAAATAGAGGGCTAATGGCTGCTGCCTCCTTACAATTGCCTGTGCACCTGTGTATTTACCTGCCATGTTCGAGGCACCATTGTAACTCTGCCGACGTAAGCCAGACATGGGCAAATCAACAACACATCAGTTGCCACTTTCGTAATGCCCTCGCTTGTTGTTTCCTACACCGTGTATAGCCCAATAAACTCCTTGTGAGGAACAAGGTCATGGTCAACATAACTCAGACAGACTCTCTCCTGTTCAGCACCAGAGACATCTTGACTACCATTAAAAATTACTAGAAATTGTACAATTGGAAGAGACTTAATCTCAGCTGCAATGCCTCGAATGACTGTACTGGCCATGATGTTCAGAATGTCTTTCTGTGCTTTGGGGCCTGTGTACATTGTGGTACGCTCTGTTAACCACTTCAGTAAAATGGGATCACCCTCTTCTGCCCTAAGTTTCAAAAGCTGGTATAAATTCCCACTGTCATCTGTGTGTCCTCTAAAGGCTTGTCCCTGTCTTACTACATGCCGCACCGAACTAACCATTTTCATCAAGCAACACCTTGCGTCCCCCTGCTGTTTACTCCACACGCTGGATAACTGGACACTGATTAGATTTAGTTGGTGTGCTGTTACAGTTACAAAGTGGCGGTGGGTTTGGCAGTTTTGATGTGCTGTGAATTTTTCAAATGCATTTCTCCAGTTCCTAAATCCTGCACTAATGAAGGCAGCTGGCTTGAAAGATGGCTGGCTTGAAAACCTGTCACGACTTCCGCGGTCCCCTCCTTGTTCGGGGCGGTGTTCGGCGTCGCCAGTCTTCTAGCCATCACCGATCCACCTTTCATTTTCCATTTGTTTTGTCTTGTCTTCCCACACACCTGGTTCCAATTCCATAATTACATGTTGTGGAATTTAATCCTCTGTTTCCCCATGTCTTTGTCCGGAATTGTTGATTGCAAGAGTTTGTGCACGTTATTTCTGGCGTGCGAAGGTTTTTTATCCCATTGTATATATTTATTGTTTTGTTTCATGGTGATTTGTATCATTAAACTGTGCTGTTGTAAAACAGTCTTTGCTCCCCTGCGCCTGACTTCTCTGCCGCCAGTACACAGACTTAAAGAGGAGTCCGTAATTTGCTTTTCTAATAATCATAATCTTTTCCTCAAAGAAGTTCATGAATTTATTACTGCTGAAGTGAAAGCCATTCTCACTTGGAATGCTGTTTTTAGTTTTTAGGGGTGCAACTGCATCTAGGTATTGCGCAAGGTTAAATTGAGTTCCTCAGTTAGGTGGTGAACTGATTTTTTTTCCTCTGACGTCCTTGGGGAGGTAGAAGGAGTCTTGAAGAGCATCAAGGAATCATTGTGTTGTCTGTGAATTTATAACACGTACTTTTGATGCTCCTTGGTTTAAGTCTGGAGCAGATTATTTGTTGCAATTGCAAACGTAATACAATGGTGGTCCGATAGTCAGATTATGAGGAAAAAACATTAAGATCCACAACATTTATTCCATGGGACAAAACTAGGTCTAGAGTATGACTGTGACAGCGAGTAGGTCGAGAGATATGTTGGACAAAACCCACTGAGTCGATGATGGCAATCAAAGCCTTTTTGGAGTGGGTCTGTGGACTTTTCCATGTGAATATTAAAGTCACCAAAGATTAGAATATTATCTGCTATGACTACAAGGTCCGATAGGAATTCAGGGAACTCAGTGAGGAACGCTGTATATGGCCCTGATATGGTTTTGTGCCATCACTGAGGTAACTGGACAATGCTGTGCCAGTGTCCCCTATACTGGTGCTGCTGGCAACAAGGTTGACACCTGGTCATGCCGTGGCTGTGACACTGTCCCCTATACTGGTGCTGCCGTGGCTGTGCCACTGTCCCCTATACTGGTGCAGCTGGAAACAAGGTTGACACCTGGTGCTGCCGTGGCTGTGACACTGTCCCCTATACTGGTGCTGCTGTGGCTGTGCCACTGTCCCCTATACTGGTGCAGCTGGAAACAAGGTTGACACCTGGTCCTGCCTTGTCTGTGACACTGTCCCCTATACTGGTGCAGCTGGAAACAAGGTTGACACCTGTCCTGCCGTGGCTGTGCCACTGTCCCCTATACTGGTGCAGTTGGAAACAAGGTTGACACCTGGTCCTGCCGTGGCTGTGACACTGTCCTCTGAAGTCTCTCCTGGCTCTTTCCCCTTTCACCCTCACTGACTCACAGTTTGTCTCCTAGAAAAGAAATAAGGTGTTTGCCACGTACTCCTAACTACCGGTACCCAAACCTACACAATTAATCACAACAGCAATACCATTGCCTTAAACAAATCTTAGTTCAGTCACCAGTTTAAGTTGAGTGGGGTATCCATGGCATTGTTCAATTATGTCCCTATTGTACAAGTAAAAAAAATTGAGAACCTTTCATAATGTTGCCAAACAGACTCAACAATCTTACCTGAGACGCCTTGTCTCTGCCAGTCTGTCTCTGTCTGTCCCTGCCAGTCTGTCCCTGCCAGTCTGTCCCCAGCTCTGCTGTCTGTGTGCCACCTGTTGCCTGCTCTGCCTAATGACACATTTCAAACATTTCCGTTAGTATTTCACTTCTTTCTTATGAACATATTATCAACTAGTATATGAGATATTAGGCTACTAGGGTTCTTACTTAGCGTTTTGGTGTACCGAAAAATGTTCTGATGTCCATATTGTCACGTAGAGTAGGCCAGAAGGCTAAACTGGATAACCTAACCTCTATCAAAATAAAAAAGATGGCGGAACCGCAAAAGTTCTTCTGTGCAAAGGTGTTTATTTACAAGTGATTCCGGAACAAAAAACAACAGTACTGCCATCAACGTCTACCTTATGGACAGCTTAAAAACAATGCTGCCCCATCCACAGCTCAATCCAAACTGCCTCTCCATGACTGAAAGAGAGGCTCCTTTTTGTAGGGCTAGCCCTCCCCTCAGAACAATTAACCCTAATTAATTAATCAATTAACAATACAAACCTACATTTTCCATGAACTAAACATACTAAAGGATATACATTGCAACACGGTTTTAAACAATATCACAACATAACATTTACAACATTACATCACTACTGACAATATCTTTCAATATGCCCATATGCATTAATGAGCCATTTGGGACAGGCACTATAAAGCCAACCCAATTCCCTTAGCTCGGGTCCTTTTCCAGCATACCCGGAAGCTACAGAGATGGAGAGAGAGAGGAACAGAACAAACAAACAATGCGCTCACCCACAACATTGATAAGTATAATAATTATTGTATCTCTCAAATATGAACATTGACAAGTGTGAAATGCATGCACCAAGACAGAAGTTAACAATGTGGGTCGACACACAAATTAACTTATCTTATAATGGCGCAGGGAGGAGTGATGAATATGTGTGTGCGTTAAAGAACCAAATGCAGTGACGGACTTCTACGTCACACATATATATATATTTTTCTGCCACTTTTCTATCTTGCTGTTACAATGTGCAGGTTATTTACAGAATGAGATGTCTATCTATTATCATTCTGTGCTTCAAAAGTTCTGTAGCGACAATTCAGCTTTGCATCGAGACCATTAAAGATATTTAAGACAATGGTAGAAGAGAGTGTAGCTCCGTTCAGTTTGGAGATCAGTTTATCGCTAACCTAATCAAAGGGACTTCGAAGCACTACAGCTGCATGCTGATCTTGGAATAAACTGACGATAGTAAAGAGGAGGGGGGGGGGTCAGTGGATCAAACCTTTGTGAGGCAAAGGGCGGGGAGGTCGCAATCTTTTGAAACTTAAAAACGCGCTATTGAGTGTCTATAATCCGAACAAGTGCTTTCATTGCGTATTATTAATATTATTGAAATTACATAGTTATGTTTACAGTGATATAATGGCGGGGACAAATCATATTTTTCCCCAGGATGGGGGCCGTGGTGTCCCCCATCCCCCCTGGGATTTCCGCCTATGCTGCCTTGCACACTCTTGCATCATCTGGCTGATCTAGGGTGTAATCATGAGTCCAAACAGTTGCAACCAAAACGAGAGTTACTATTGGACAAAGTCAGGTAGGTTTATCCCCATTTTGTTCAGTTTGCATCTGTTTAAGTAATGTTTTTCCACGAATCACTCCGTTACACCCCTGATCGACCACACTAACAGTTCACTTTCATAGCAGATGCATACAAACAGCATCATCACTTTGCCTGTTGTATAATTTCTTCTCGCATCTACGCGCTCTCCTCCTTTCACCTTTTCTCTTCGCTTGTGGACACAACAGATGTCTGTGACCAGGCGAGAAAACCTCTCCCAACCACAACTGAAAACCGCTAAACACAGCTTTAATTGCTGTCATTATATTTGCTAACGTCATAATCAACATAGCTACTAGAACTAATGCATTAGTAAGCCCGCTACAATCACGCAGTACAGTGTACAGCAAGCAGTTACACCGGCAGGCCCCCTGGTGGCAATGCATTTATCAAACCGAAAGCTTATCTTGATTTGCTGTTGGATAGCCCTAGCCAGTTAGCCTAGCCAGTTAGCCTAGCCAGTTAGCCTAGCCAGTTAGCCTAGCCAGTTAGCCCTAGCCAGTTAGCCTAGCCAGTTAGCCTAGCCAGTTAGCCTAGCCAGTTAGCCTAGCCAGTTAGCTAGCCAGTTAGCCTAGCCAGTTAGCCTAGCCAGTTAGCCTAGCCAGTTAGCCTAGCCAGTTAGCCTAGCCAGTTAGCCTAGCCAGTTAGCCTAGCCAGTTAGCCTAGCCAGTTAGCCCAGCCAGTTAGCCTAGCCAGTTAGCCTAGCCAGTTAGCCTAGCCAGTTAGCCTAGCCAGTTAGCCTAGCCAGTTAGCCTAGCCAGTTAGCCTAGCCAGTTAGCCTAGCCAGTTAGCCTAGCCAGTTAGCCTAGCATAAATAGTATTCCTCTCTGTTTGAGCTGGGTTTTTCAGTAGGCATAAATTAGCTAGCTGCATTAACTAGCTACGTAAGTGAAGTTAAAGTAAATTGGGAAAAAAATATATGGTTAACGTTAGCTCTCTCTCTGCTGCTTGGCCTTAATTTTTGAAGAAATATATTTGTTAAAAACAAGTCAACTATTTTCTCTCTTGAGTCAACTACTCCCACATTTTATGCACTGCAGTGCTAGCTAGCTGTAACCTCTGCTTTCAGTACTAGATTCACAACATGTCACTTCATGCTGCAAAGGCTCTGATAGGTTGGAGGATGTCCTCCGGAAGTCGTCATACTACTGGTGAACACATACCCCTTATCAGAATCAAAACAGACTGAAGAAGAGGGAAACTCCCACTGTTGACTTGACGGTACTACAGGCCAGAGCAATACACACCAGAGCAATCGATACTCTCACAATATGGAAAATAACCAAAACTAATTAAAGGATTTTAGTGATATACATAAGACAATATTAGTACTTGATACATTCCCTCATGAATGTAGCCAAAATCCTGATGTGGGGGGACAACTGGACTTCGTCTCTACTGGCACAAGTTCACATAAAGGATCTTAAGTCAAAACAAGCTACCTGCTGAACAGGTTCAGAAAACTCAACATCTCCTAGAAAAATATGATGCCAAGTACACCATACAACCACATGGCCTACCATTACTTAGTACCATAGCATACAACCAAATAAAATATACCAAAACACATAACTTAGTGTTCACTAAAACAAAATAAAAAGGAAACCCTCAAATTAGTGTAAGCAGTGACTGGGATTTCTTACTTATGTATTTGCAAATCTCTGAATAGCGAATGGCCTCCTGAGCCATGGTCTCTATAAGGAAATGAATGGACTTCACTACTCTGCCTGAATGTGTACTGACTGTACCTTGTTTGTTCCCTGATTCTTGTCTAAGTAAATCTTGGTCATTAGCTACAGTACCGCCAACATCTGTCAGGAATAACCAACTGGTCTGGAGTCAAGGGCAATGGCTAGACTCACAGTCAGCGGAAATGGATCAGCGCCCAGTCTTTTTTCAGCATTAGGTCCTTGGAGCTTGACAGTCTTCACCTGAATTGTCTCTGCAACTGGGCTCTGCAGTACTCTGTCTTGATTGGTCTGGCTCTGTCTGCATTCCAACAGATTCCTCTTCATTCAAAGACTCCTGGCTCAGTGTCAGTTGATCCAGTCAGTATCCATGCACTGGATCTTTCCTCAGAGTTTTCCTCTTCCAGAAAGTCAAATGGGACTCTGTGGAGAATTCTGTACTCCCTGTTTACCAACTCAATTAGGTTACCCTCAGTCTGTTATATCAGGATTTGTAAGATACTGATAGAAAATAAAACAGTCCCAGTCTACCAAAGTTAAATGTTTATTCACGCAACGTTCTGACGTGTACAGTACAGGACCTTCAATTTATAGTGACACATACTTCCACACCAACCATCAAATCCGCCCCGTCAATAGAGCCTAGGGGAGTATGTGGGGGATTACCGTCCCTAAGGCTAGGGAGAGACCTGGGACTGGGAAGTACTCACACACAGTATTATAATATAATCATCGAATGAGTCTAATACTTACACACATGTATTATAATAATCTAATGATTCAAATTAATTTCATACAATGGTTTCAGACATATGGTTTCAGGACTGTAAAATTCTAATCATTTATTAAAATACATTTCCTTATCAGACTCACACTCTGAATATTCGACACCGGCCAACTGAGATTCAGAGAAATCATCATCATCCTCAGGCAACTTGACGGGTAGGAAACTGATGTCCAGGAAGAGGTTCCTGTGGACCACTTAAGTGTTCCTCTTTTCATCTGTCAGTTCGTATGTGTGTCTGTGGATTTTTGTCGATGATTGTGCACACGTTTCCTTCCCATTTGTTTGCAAGTTCTCTTTTCCCCCGTTCTCCCTTGTTTGCAAGAATAACCCGGTCTCCCTTGTTCAGTACCTTTGACCTTTCTGTTGTAACCTCTGGCTTGTTTTTCTTGTTCTTTGACAGTACGCTGTGAGCAATGTTTGCAGCTTCATGGAAATAGGACATGAGTGTCAGCACATAGCTGCTGTGATTTGACAACCACAGGATCTCGGAAGCTTATGAACATCATGTCCACCAGAGGTCTTGGAACGTGGACAAACATGAGGTGCTCTCAAAGTGATTAGAGCATATTGCTGAGCATTCTGTTGAATCTTTCATTTCCTCCATTCCCATGGGGTCATTTGCCATCGTATGTGACTTGTTGACTCCACAGCGGGCACAAACAAGAGAGTTGGCCCCTGCGTGAATCCGTCAGCAAATCCATATACACAAATGACGTTGTTCCGTAACTTTCTGGCAACTTGCTCTGCTGTTTTATTTGAGCAAGGAAAGGCCAACTTCAGATCAAATCTAATTTCATTTGTCACATGCTTCTTAAACAACATGTGTAGACTGCAATAAAATGATTACTTATTTACTTCCCAACAATGCAGAGAGAAAAAAAAAGAGATACTATAGAAAAGTAATAACATAGCCCTCCATTTGGTAAATCCAACCTTAACTCTATCCTCCTGATTCCTGCTTACAAGCAAAAATTAAAGCAGGAAGCACCAGTGACTCGGTCTATGAAAAAATGGTCAGATGAAGCAGATGCTAAACTACAGGACTGTTTTGCTATCACAGACTGGAACATGTTCGGGATTCTTCCGATGACATGAGAATACACCACAACAGTCCCCACAGTGACTGTCGTACCCCAACCAGAAGCCATGGATTACAGGAAACATTCACACTGAGCTAAAGGGTAGAGCTGCCGCTTTCAAGGTGCGGGACTCTGACCAGGAAGCTTACAAGAAATCCTGCTATGCCCTGCAACAAACTATCAAACAGGCAAAGCGTCAATACAGGGCTAAGATCAAATCGTACTACACCTTCTCCGGCTCGTCGGATGTGACAGGAGCGAGCAAGCTATTACAGACTACAAAGGGAAGGACAGCCGTGAGCTGCCCAGTGACAGGAGCCTACCAGGCAGGCTAAATCACTTCTATGCTCGCTTTCAGGCAAGCAACACTGAGGCATGCATGAGAGCATCAGATGTTCCGGAAAGACTGTGTGATCACGCTCTCCGTAGCCGACGTGAATAAGACCTTTAAACAGGTCAATATACACATGGCTGTGGGGCCAGATGGATTACCAGGACGTGTGCTCCGGGCATGTGCTGACCAGCTGGCAGGTGTCTTCACTGACATTTTCAACATGTCCCTGATTGAGTCTGTAATACCAACATGCTCAAGCAGACCACCATAATCCCTGTGCCCAAGAACACAAAGGCAACCTGCCTACAAATGACTACAGACTCCCGTCCGTAGCCATCAAGTGCTTTGAAAGGCTGGTAATGGCTCCCATATCCCAGAAACCCTAGACCCACTCCAATTTGCATACTGCCCAAGCAGATCCACAGATGATGCAATCTCTATTGCACTCCACACTGCCCCCTTTCCCACCTCTGGACAAAAGGAACACCTACGTGAGAATGCTTTTCATGACTACAGCTCAGAGTTCCAACACCATAGTACCCTCAAAGCTCATCACCAAGCTAAGGATCCTGGGACTAAACACCTCCCTCTGCAACTGGATCCTGGACTTCCTGACGAGCCGCCCCCAGGTGGTGAGGTAAGTAGAAACACATCTGTCACGCTGATCCTCAACACTGGAGCTCCCCAGAGTGCGTGCTCAGTCCCCTCCTACTCTCCCTGTTCACCCACGACTGCTTGGCCAGGCACGACTCTAACACCATCATTAAGTTTGCTGACGACACAACAGTGGTAGGCCTGATCAGCGACAATGATAGACGGCCTATAAGGGAGGTCAGAGAACCAGTGGTGTGGTGCCAGGACAACAACCTCTCCTCAATGTGAGCAAGACAAAGGAGCTGATCGTGGATTACAGGAAAGAGGTGGCCGAGAGCAGGTCCCGATTAACATCATCTGGGCTGTAGTGGAGCGGTTCCTTTGGTATCCACATCACCAAAGAACCAACAACCAACAAACTAACATGGTCCAAACACACCAAGACAGTCGTGAAGAGGGCACGACAAAACCTTTCCCCCTGAAAATATTTGGCATGGGTCCCCAAATGCTCCAAAGTTTTACAGCTGGACCATCGAAACATCCTGACCGGTTGCATCACCGCCTGGTATGGCAACTGCTTGACATCTAACCATAAGGCTCTACAGAGGTAGTGCGTATGGCCCAGTACATCACTGGGGCCAAGCTTCCAGTCATCCAGGGCCTATATAATAGGCGGTGTCAGAGGAAAGCCCATAAAATTGTCTTCATATTGTCTTTGCTACAGTCAGAGAGGAAGACGGGAAATGTTAATTGGCAGGTGAAATTTAGTCCAATGGGTTTACAAGGTAAGAGTGGGATGCAAGATAATGACAGCTCCTTTCCTCCTTGCCTGGCAGAGATATCAGAAAAGGTCAAATTGTGAACCCGCAAACCAAATTTATCCTTCGATTGGACTTCCAAAATTGAGTATTTTCACAGTGAAATATTTTTTGTAGATTTGCGTTATTCAACAACGTTCTCGAGCTCTGCAGTGAGCGTGGGGCTCTATAACCCTGTGACGTAGCTCTGCTCTATCTCGCTCTCCCTGAGTGAGAGATGTGTGCACACAGACAGTCCAACAACGAGTCAGAGGGGTTTAGGAATAGAGACATATTTTCTAAATTTGTTGTTATTCTCTTTAAGTACACATACATGAGCTCTTCCCTTCTGAATGGAGTGTTTGTCGGACCCATCTTCTCTGAAACAGGTGTCTTTCACATCTTACCTAGCTTCATTCCAGTTAGATTGGTAAGGGTGAGTCAGTGAGTGGCGGTCTGCACCTGTGCTCTGAGCCTGTGTGCTTCTGCCCTCCTTCCCACCATCCCTTTGTAACTGAGCAGAGATGGACTGGCCTATTTGTTGAGGTATCTGAATGATGGAAATCACCTATTTCTGGATTGATCATGCGTGTAGAGCACAATGCAGGTGAGCCTGCAAAACCTGCAGCTTTAGCTGGAGATAAAGGTCATTCTCTGAAAAACCTCCCCCTCCCAAAACCAAAATCAAGCTAATCCATGCCAGTGGTGTAAAAGTACTAAGAAAAAATGATTGAAAGTACTACTTAAGTTGTTTGGGGTATCTATACTTTACTATTTATATTTTTGACAACTTTTACATTTACTTCACTACATTCTGGAGAAAATTATGTACTTTTTATTCCATACATTTTCCCTGACACCCTCAAGTAGTCGTTACATTTTGAGTGCTTAGCAGGACAGGGAAATAGTCTAATTCACACACTTATCAAGGGAACATCCCTCTGCCTCTGATCTGGCGGACTCATTAAACACATGCTTCATTTGTAAATGATGTGTGTTGGAGCGAAACACCCCTGGCTCTCCGTAAATTAAAGAAACTAGAAAATGGTGCTGTCTGGTTTGCTGAATATAAAGAATTTGAAATGATTTAAACTTCTACATTTACTTTTGATGCTTGAGTATATGTAAAACCAAATACTTTTAGACTTTTACTCCAGTAGAATTTTACTGGGTGACAAACTTTTACTTGAGTCATTTTCTATTAAGGTTTCTTTACTTTTAATCATGTATGACAATTGGGTACTTTTTCCCCTTTTCCAATGACAAAATAAATTCTTACTGATAATGAAATACTCAAGTAAATATAGAAAAACAAATGGCAATTTGTAAATTTCTCTCAGAATGAAAAACAACAACATACAACACAATGTCTCAATGTCTTTCATTTAAAGAAAACAACTAAGATATGATTGTTTTGTAAATGCAACAGCAACCTCCAGTGACCAAGCTGGTGTTGAGCCAATTGATAATGACGGACTGATGTTGATCTTTTCAACAACTATGGCACCTGGGTCACGGCACCAATGTCAGAGGAAGGCCCTAGAAATTGTCAAAGACTTCAGCCACCAAAGTCACAGACTGTTCTTTCCTACCGCATGGACAAGCGGTACCAATGCACCAATTCTGGAACAAACAGGACTCTGAACAGCTTCTACGCCATAAGACTACCCGGAATATCTGCATTGACACTCTGTGTACTAACTCTTTTGACTCATCACATGTGCTGCTGCTACTGTTTATTATCTATCCTGTTGCGTAGTCACTTTACCCATACCCATACCAATTACCTTGTACCCCTGCATCAACCCAGTACTGTTACCCTGTGTATATAGCCAAGTTATCGTTATGTGTATTTATTCCCTGTGTTATATATTTTTCTATATTTTTTCTCTGCATTGTTAGGAAGGGCCCATAAGCATTTCACTGTTAGTCTACACCTGCTTTTTACAAAGCATGTGACAAATACAATTTGATGTGTCTATGGTATGGCTGCTTTTCTGCATTGTGTTCTGGTGTATTGGTAACGAACAGGACTCTGGACACTAGTTTCTGGTTTCTGGTCTTTTATTCATCTGGATTGTATAAAATAAATGCAATTAAATGAATGGTGAGCTTCTCAATGCTTCACACAGTGCACACTTAAGCGTGAGGAAAAATAAAGTGAGTGAATGCTTGCATGGGGGCTTCACAAATACCCTGCTAGCATATACTGTTGCTAGCTAGCCTAACATTGCAACACAACATTTACACCATATGTACATTTGTGCACACATGAGCCACATACCTCTCCTCAGTAGAATCAAGACAGACTGAGGAGAGGCAATTCCTGCTGCTGACCTGACGCATACTGCAGACTTCAGAGCAGTACACGTCAAAGCAATTGATACTCTCACCATCCATGGATATTGAAAATAACAACAAAAATGTTTTTGTGGGATTTAGGTGAAATACATCAGGCAACATTAATACTTGTTACACATGCATTTATCTATCTGTGTGTGTATGAGTGTTTCTATGATCCCTCTGCATTCGTGACATAGCAGCACCACAGCAGTCATCTGCTGCCCCACACTGTGGATGTTTGCTTAGACATATTAGAGCCTCTGGTAGCTTTAGCCCTGTTCGCTCTAGCCCACTCTGTTAGGCCTATGTATTAAACATTACAGATGTAGATATGGCCAGCCAGATGGACTCTGTGGAGGCGGAATGTCTTTAAGGCTTCAGAATCTTTTTGAAATAAGATCTACTTTTTTGATCGATACATGTATGTGGTACATGTGCCACTTATTTAAATGAGACCAAACTGCTAGAAACGTTAAATGTTTTGAGATCACGAATGTAGACAGTGCTGCGAAAGGTATTGATGAGGACATTTCCCAGTGTACTGGATACCTGGCCCTGGATATAGGGAATGCAGTCAACCCCTGCTAGAGTACAAACAAAAAATCTTTACAATCTATCAATTAAAATCGATAAGAATGAACATGGCATCAGTCCAAAAATAGCATACTCTTTGGGCTGGTTTCTCAGACACAGATTATGTAGTCCTAGTCAATATATAAGTCAATATGAGAATTTCCATTGAAATTGCTTTTGAGTCAGGACTAGACTTAATCTGTGTTCGGAAACTGCCCTCCCAGAGTATAACTTTCAGCCTCCCGTTAATTCATCAGTGTTGGCTTGCCTCCCAGAGTATAACTTTTAGCACTCACGTTCATCAGTGTTCGAGAAACTGCCCTCAAGAGTATAACTTTTAGCCATTAATTCATCAGTGTAGTAATCCGTGACTTGATTTCAACTGTCCAAGGCGATTCTATGCTTACTGTTGTCCTATAGTCTAACTCTGATAACCATAAAGCATTAAACTTGATTCACTTTATCCATGCGATTCTATGCTTACTGTTGTCCTCTAGTCTAACTCTGATAACCATAAAAGCGTGACTTGATTCACTTTATCCAAGACGATTCTATGCTTACTGTTGTCCTCTAGTCTAACTCTGATAACCATAAAACGTGACTTGATTCCCTTTATCCAAGGCGACTCTATGCTTACTGTTGTCCTCTAGTCTAACTCTGATAACCATAAAACGTGACTTGATTCACTTTATCCAAGGCAACTCTATGCTTACTGCTGTCCTATAGTCTAACTCTGATAGCCATAACCCCAATTAAAACCTCAAGATGAGCTGGATAGAAAGGCTGTCCATCAGAGTTGAGGGGGCCTGAGTTGGCATCTCTCGCCCAGAGTAGAACAGACTGAGGGGGCCTGAGTTGGCATCTCTCTCGCCCAGAGTAGAACAGACTGAGGGGGCCTGAGTTGGCATCTCTCTCGCCCAGAGTAGAACAGACTGAGGGGGCCTGAGTTGGCATCTCTCTCGCCCAGAGTAGAACAGACTGAGGGGGCCTGAGTTGGCACTCTCTCGCCCAGAGTAGAACAGACTGAGGGGGCCTGAGTTGGCATCTATCTCGCCCAGAGTAGAACAGACTGAGGGGGCCTGAGTTGGCATCTCTCTCGCCCAGAGTAGAACAGACTGAGGGGGCCTGAGTTGGCATCTCTCGCCCAGAGTAGAACAGACTGAGGGGGCCTGAGTTGGCATCTCTCTCGCCCAGAGTAGAACAGACTGAGGGGGCCTGAGTTGGCATCTCTCTCGCCCAGAGTAGAACAGACTGAGGGGGCCTGAGTTGGCATCTCTCTCGCCCAGAGTAGAACAGACTGAGGGGGCCTGAGTTGGCATCTATCTCGCCCAGAGTAGAACAGACTGAGGGGGCCTGAGTTGGCATCTATCTCGCGTAGAACAGACTGAGGGGGCCTGAGTTGGCATCTCTCGCCCAGAGTAGAACAGACTGAGGGGGCCTGAGTTGGCATCTCTCTCGCCCAGAGTAGAACAGACTGAGGGGGCCTGAGTTGGCATCTCTCTCGCCCAGAGTAGAACAGACTGAGGGGCCTGAGTTGGCATCTCTCTCGCCCAGAGTAGAACAGACTGAGGGGGCCTGAGTTGGCATCTCTCGCCCAGAGTAGAACAGACTGAGGGGGCCTGAGTTGGCATCTCTCTCGCCCAGAGTAGAACAGACTGAGGGGGCCTGAGTTGGCATCTATCTCGCCCAGAGTAGAACAGACTGAGGGGGCCTGAGTTGGCATCTCTCGCCCAGAGTAGAACAGACTGAGGGGGCCTGAGTTGGCATCTCTCTCGCCCAGAGTAGAACAGACTGAGGGGGCCTGAGTTGGCATCTCTCTCGCCCAGAGTAGAACAGACTGAGGGGTCTGAGTTGGCATCTCTCTCGCCCAGAGTAGAACAGACTGAGGGGCCTGAGTTGGCATCTCTCTCGCCCAGAGTAGAACAGACTGAGGGGGCCTGAGTTGGCATCTATCTCGCCCAGAGTAGAACAGACTGAGGGGGCCTGAGTTGGCATCTATCTCGCGTAGAACAGACTGAAGAGGTTCATTGGGTTTTCACTTAGGTGCAAGACAGAACATGTTGACAATTAAACCCACAATCAGAGGGATCTGGCAGTGTAGTTCAAGATGGGACGTTTGGACTGTTTCAATTAAAAAGAAATATGGACTTTTAATAGTAAAACATTTAAATAATGTGCTCTTGTGAGAACACAGATTTTTGTTACCGATTGCGAAATGTTTTGTTATGCTTTGTCTTACGTAAGTAACATGGCCATGGATTATATCAGGAGTAAAGTGAATTACTGATGGTCAAATATAGCAAAGAGCCATGTCACAATGTTTCAGACATGTAAGATCGACCAGCCACAAGATATTGAGCATGGTGCCAAGTAGTCTCTATGTCCTTCAGAATATCCTAAAGCCTTCCTCTGTTAGATCCAATGACAATTGTTTAGGAACATACGGTTAACTCAATAAGGCACTAGTGAGGACACACTCAGTAATCTTAAAAAAAAAACTCTGATCTACACAGACACACACACACCTAATGTGACGAGACATTTTTTTAGCTGTACCATCTGTAGTTGCTGCATGAATGTGCTAATAGCGATCTATCATGGTTCAGTCACCTCCTCCACCTTATTTACAACCTAATGACTTTCGCTGTCATCCCAACACAGAAAAACTGAGAATCTAGGGCCCATCAAAGCCTTCCTTTTTAATTACAATCTGCAGAGAAAAGGTCAAGTTCTGTCTTTCATCTAAAAGTTTTGGCAAACAATGTTCCAGTTTGCTTTGTGCCTTTCATAGTGACATGAAGTCCTACAGATTTTGAAGTTTATTGGAGTCCTATCAATTCCGAAAGTATACAGTTGCCATACTTTTAGAGCAACAACAGACCCTCAGAGCCCTCCAAAGTCCACAGAATCTTCATTGCGAAGAGCATCTCTGAGAAACACAAGGGTGAGATGACTCAGTCCTAAGGAGTGCCACTTTTTCTAAATGTTTGTGAACGAGCAGTATTGTGTGAAGTTTCATCCAGCTTCCTCTGGAGAGAGGGGGCTTGGTACCAAATGGCACCCTATACCTTTTATAGTGCTCTACTTTTGGTGAAAAGTAGAGCACTATTAAGGGAATACGGTGCCATTTGGGATACAGCCAGGGAGGGAGGAGAATCACATAGACAACACAGAGAAGAGGCGTCCGCCACAGCAGATGGCTTTGTTTTGAGACGACCTACTTTGTTGATGTTTTCTCAACTGCCTTTTTGAAGAAGCCAGATGGGGAGCCGATTCTCAGAAAACATAGGAGAATCCTCAGAGACAAGCTCTGCCTTCCCCACTTGGGCGTCACCAATCACAATACATTGAGAACTATATCGAAAAGCTACAGCTAGGGGCAGATTGTGAAAACATCAAATAGCACTAATTCGCTTACATATATAAGCCTAGTTCTGTTCTTAACATTTCATTCAGTTCTGTCATACATACTCGCATGACTCCCACAATGCTTGGCACAGTTAAGTCTGGAAGTTCCTGCAAACATAAGCATGTCAACAGTATAATTCCCAAAGTAATATCTTCATCTAAATTCCAACTCAACTTCCTTTTGATTATGAAACATAATACTGGAGGTAATCACCCGATCTTCGCTAGTAATTGGCCAGCCTACTGACAGATGTGCTTTAACTCAATGAGTCCAATTCTTCACGCCGGCTTGATTTAGAACATTGTGTGTTTGAGCTACAGACTTATGGGTTATACCATTAGTCTATATGATTAACGGGAGTTAGAGCTGTGTTTGTGAGACAAGGGCGGATCCTGAAGGGGCCCGGGGCCGGGTGTTTTTACAAAAACTGCAGTCTCAATGTTTATTTAACCAGGAAAAGACCCTTGAGATTAGAAACCTCTTTTGCCAGGAGGACCTCTGAATGGCACACGTCTCAATTGTCTCAAGGCTTAAAAATAGTTCTCTAACCCGTCTCCTCCCCTTCATCTACACTGATTGAAGTGGATTTAACAAGTGACATTAAAAAGGGATCATAGCTTCCACCTGGATAGTCTTCTTAATGTTTTGTATTTTCAGTATATCGTTCACAGTGATGGGTGAGTGGTCTTGAACATTAGTGATGCACCTCCATGATACACTGCATGACTGCATCAACGACCCGAAGGGTACTGGCAGAGGCTCGCATATAAAATAATGTCACCATAGTTCCAACAAAATGTACCTTGCACAAGATCCTTCCTGACTGACATTGAAAAACAAGATTTGTTCCTAAAATAAAAACCCAATTTCTACTTCAGTTTCTTTGCCAAGATTTCAATTGTAGTTTTTCATCTAACCAGATGCCTAGGTACGTATATGTAGATATCCTTTCGATCAGTTGGTCATTTAAAGTTAGAATCTGCAGATGACTCCACTTGTCTGCTTTAAGGTTAGATAAAACCATGTACTGAGTCTTTCTGGCATTAAGCGTTTCAGGTGGAAGAGTTGTTTCTGGATGTCCTGACAGGCCTTCTCAATTTTAGAGGCACGGTTGTGTCAGCATATAGACGTAGTTTTGCAGTGTTTACATTTCCACCAACATAATTCATATACAGTGTAAAAAGGACAGACCCTAATATGAACCCTTGGGGGACACCCTTTGTAAGCTGTTGA
>NW_027012098.1:0-5000 GCF_036934945.1 Oncorhynchus masou masou
CCCATCCCTCTTTCTCTCTCCATCCCTCTTTCTATCTCTCATCCCTCTTTCTCTCTCCATGCCTCTTTCTATCTCTCATCCCTCTTTCTATCTCTCATCCCTCTTTCTCTCTCTCATCCCTCTTTCTCTCTCCATCCCTCTTTCTCTCTCTCCACCCCTCTTTCTCTATCTCCATACCTCTTTCTCTATCTCCATACCTCTTTCTCTCTCTCCATCCCTATTTTTCTCTCCAACCCTCTTTCTCTCCCTCCATCCATCTTTCTCTCTCCAACCCTCTTTCTCTCTCCATCCCTCTTTTTCTCTCCAACCTCTTTCTCTCCCTCCATCCATCTTTCTCTCTCTTTCTCTTCATCCCTCTCTCCAACCCTCTCTCTCTCTATCCCTCTTTCTCTCTCTCCATTTCAGTGGTGATTTTAGCATGTATATCTTGGTGGGGTAATAAATAAATAATGTTAGATGCATGCCAGCAAAGCCACTACTCTACACAACTCTAAACAATACATTCATTGCACTATAACGGTTTCAAATGGTGCCCATAAACTGTTAGGGCCGACATTAAGCTGTCAGGAGAGCTTTCTTTTCAGCACCATGTAGTGAATCTGCTACGCCTGCCTGATTAAATAAAGGTTAAATAAAATAAATAAATAAATACAAATATCAGCGGAGCCTCATCTGGCAGTGAAACAGTTCATTCAGCCTCATTTACTGCCTTTAAAAAAACATGATATGGCTGACTTGCCAAAGCAAATGTGGTTTCTACTCACAATTGAGATGTACAAACTATGGCATAAGGTGGCGACAAGCGGATAAGAGGCAATCCGTAGTTTAAATGAAGACATTCATGAGTGTGCTAGGATGGACCTGGTCAATAGAACTCTTTGTTCAGCTCTTTTGAAATGTACAAAGACAGAATTCAGAACACGGGCCGTTCTTACAGTGTTCTCCCTGTACACCAAGTCAGAACCGTAGTATAAATAAGGGGGGCATATAAGCAGACGGTGAAAGCTGTTACAATATTCAATGATTATATTTCTCTAAAACAGGCTATTGGCTACATGTGCACCACCAACTCAGAACAGTAGGCTAAATTATGAGGGGGAAAGGGACCACATTTTTAGGATGGGCTACAAACAGCTTACTACACAACATACACTTAGTATTACTTTTTTAGTTACAGTATACATATCTCCCTCGCATATTACATCATTTTTGGACTCAACTTGTTGTTTGAATTTTTTTATTTTTTTATCTTTATTTAACTGGGCAAGTCAGTTAAGAACAAATTCTTATTTACAATGACGGTCTACCAAAAGGCAAAAGGCCTCCTGCGGGGACGGGGGCTGGGATTAAAAATAAATAAAATATAAATATAGGACAAAACACACATCATGACAAGAGAGACAACACTACATAAAGAGAGACCTAAGACAACAACATAGCAAGGCAGCAACACATGACAACACAGCATGGTACGAACACAACATGACAACAACATGGTAGCAACGCAACATGGTAGCAGCACAAAACATGGTTCAAACAGTATTGGGCCCAGACAACAGCACAAAGGGCAAGAAGGTAGAGACAACAATACATCAAGCAAAGAAGCCACAACTGTCAGTCCATGGCTGATTCTTTGAATGAAGAGATTGAGATAAAACTGTCAAGTTTGAGTGTTTGTTGCAGCTCGTTCCAGTCGCAAGCTGCAGCGAACTGAAAAGAAGAGCGACCCAGGGATGTGTGTGCTCTGGGGACCTTTAACAGAATGTGACTGGCAGAATGGTGTTGTATGTGGAGAATGAGGGCTGTATTAGATATCTCAGATGGGGGGGAGTGTGGCCAAGGAGGGTTTTATAAATAAGCATCATGCAGTGGGTCTTTGCGATGGTTATACAGAGAAGACCAGTTTACAGAGGAGTATAGAGTGCAGTGATGTGTCCTATAAGGAGCATTGGTTGCAAATCTGATGGCTGAATGGTAAAGAACATCTAGCCACTTGAGAGCACCCTTACCTGCCGATCAATAAATTATTATTATTTAAAAAAAAAATGTTTATTTAACCTTTATTTAACCAGGTGGCCAGTTGAGAACAAGTTCTCATTTACAACTACGACCTGGCCAAGATAGAGCCAAGCAGTGCGACACAAACAACACAGAGTTACACATGAGATAAACAAACGTACAGTCAATAACACAATAGAAAAGTCTATATACAGTGAGTGCAAATGTAGTCTGATTGGGGAGGTAAAGGCAATAACAGGCCATAGTGGCTAAATAATTACAATTAAGCAATTAAACACTGGGAGTGAACGATGTGCAGAAGATGAATGTGCAAGTAGCGATACTGGGGGCAAAGGAGCAGAAAAACAAACAATATGGGGATGAGGTAGTTGGGTGGGCTATTTACAGATGGGCTATGTACAGGTACAATGATCTGCCCAATTTTTCAGTTTTTGATTTGTTAAAAAAGTTTGAAATATCCAATAAATGTTACAGACGCAGGCAATGAGGCAGTGATCGCTGAGATCCTTGTTGAAGACAACAGAGGTGTATTTAGAGGGCAGGTTGGTCAGGATGATATCTATGAGGGTGCCCGTGTTTCGCATTTAGGGTTGTACCTGGTAGGTTCCATGATGGAAGGCATCTAGCTTAGATTGTAGGATGGCCGGGGTGTTAATAAGCATATCCCAGTTTAGGTCACCTAGCAGCACGAGCTCTGAAGATAGATGGGGGCAATCAGTTCACATATGGTGTCCTGGGCACAGCTGGGGGCAGAGGGTGGTCTATAGCAAAGTGGCAACGGTGATGGACTTGTTTCTGAAAGGTGGATTCCTAAGTAGAAGCTCGACCTGTTTGGGCACAGACCTGGATAGCATGACAGAACCCTGCAGACTGTCTCTGCAGTAGATTACAACTCCATCCCCTTTGGCAGTTCTATCTTGCGAGAAAATGTTGTAGTGGGGGATGGACATTTCATAGAATTTTTGGTGGCCTTCCTAAGATAGGATTCAGACACAGCTATGACATCAGGGTTGCATGGAGTGTGTAAAGCAGTGAATAAAACAAACTTAGGGAGGAGGCTTCTAATGTTAACATGCATAAACCAAGGCTATCAAAAGAGGGGCCTGGGGAACAGGGGAGGAGCTAGGCACTGTAGGGCCTGGGGAATAGGAGGAGCTAGGCACTGTAGGGCCTGGGGAATAGGAGTGGAGCTAGGCACTGTAGGGCCTGGGGAATAGGAGTGGGCTAGGCACTGTAGGGCCTGGGAATAGGAGGGAGCTGGCACTGTAGGGCCTGGGGAATAGGAGGAGCTAGGCACTGTAGGGCCTGGGGAATAGGAGTGAGCTAGGCACTGTAGGGCCTGGGGAATAGAGTGGAGCTAGGCACTGCAGGGGGCCTGGGGAATAGGAGTGGAGCTAGGCACTGTAGGGCCTGGGGAATAGGAGTGAGCTAGGCACTGTAGGGCCTGGGGAATAGGAGTGGAGCTAGGCACTGTAGGGCCCTGGGGAATAGGAGTGGAGCTAGGCACTGTAGGCCCTGGGGAATAGGAGTGGAGCTAGGCACTGTAGGGCCTGGGGAATAGGGTGGAGCTAGGCACTGTAGGGCCTGGGGAATAGGAGTGGAGCTAGGGCTCTTGTAGGCCTGGGGAATAGGAGTGGAGCTAGGCACTGTAGGGCCTGGGGAATAGGAGTGGAGCTAGGCACTGTAGGGCCTGGGGAATAGGAGTGGAGCTAGGCACTGTAGGGCCTGGGGAATAGGAGTGGAGCTAGGCACTGCAGGGCCTGGGGAATAGGAGGAGCTAGGCACTGTAGGGCCTGGGGAATAGGGAGTGGAGCTAGGGCACTGTAGGGCCTGGGGAATAGGAGTGGAGCTAGGCTCTGTAGGGCCTGGGGAATAGGAGTGGAGCTAGGCACTGTAGGGCCTGGGGAATAGGAGTGGAGCTAGGCACTGTAGGGCCTGGGGAATAGGAGTGGAGCTAGGCACTGTAGGGCCTGGGGAATAGGAGAGGAGCTAGGCCTGTAGGGCCTGGGGAATAGGAGTGGAGCTAGGCTCTGTAGGGCCTGGGGAATAGGAGTGGAGCTAGGCACTGTAGGGCCTGGATTCACCTCTACAACACCAGAGGAGGAGTAGGTTAAGAGTACGGCTAATGACAATAAGAACTGGTTTCCTAGTGTGTTGGGGACAGAGAATAAAAGGAGTAGATTTCTGGGCGTGGTAGAATAGATTCAAGGCATAATGTACAGACAAGGTATGGTAGGATGTGAGTAGTGGAGGTAAACCTAGGCGTTGGTGACGGTGAGAGGTTTCATCTCAGGAGGACAAGTTCAGCCAGGTGAGGTCTCTGCAGGTGAGGTGTGTTGTGGGACGAAAGGCATTTTTGAGCGGAACTGTCTTTGTGTCTCTGTATTCTATCAGGGATAGGATGGTCTCCTCTTTCTCTCCTTCTCCCTCTCCTCTCCCCTCATCTTCTCTCTCTTTCTCTCCTCCTCCCTCTCCTCTCCTCTCCTCTCCTCTCCTCTCCTCTCCCTCCTCTCCTCTCCTCTCCTCTTCTCCTCTCCTCTCCCTCTCCTCTCCTCTTTCTCTCTCTTTCTCTTCTCCTTCTCTCCTCTCCCTCTCCTCTCCTCTCTCCTTCTCCTCTCCTCTCCTCTCCTCTTTCTCTTCTCCTCTTTCTCTCCTTCTCCCTCTTCTCTCCTCTCCTCTCCTCTATCTCTCCTTCTCTCCTCTCCTCTCCTTCTCCTTCTCTTCTCCTTCTCCTTCTCATCCTCCTCTCCTTCTCATCTCCTCTCCTTCTGATCCTCCTCCCTCCTTTAGGAGTTGAAGGGTCAGATGTCTCAGCTGCGCCCCCTGTTGTCGGTGATTGACCAGTACAGGTTAGACCTCCAGACCCTGGCCGTGCTCCGAGCGGAGGTCCTTAACCTGTCGATCATCCTGACAGCCATTCAGGAGGAGGTGGGGGCCTACGACTATGAAGAACTACAACAGAGAGTGCTACTGCTGGAGAC